>NW_022474766.1:0-99711 GCF_009176365.1 Aspergillus alliaceus
AAAAAAAAAAAAAAAATAGAATAAAATAAAATAAAAAAAAAAGCGTAAATAATTTTCAACACAAAAGCAACAAAGAAACGCGTTAAACCGACTCAGTCGAGCTTAAGCATCGCCAGCTGCAGCGGGCTTCTCACCGGATGGCGTCGATGACGATGGAGCAGGCGAGTCAGATGCAGGTCCTCCCTTGTTGAATCCACCACGACCACCGCGTCCGCCCCGACCACGATCGCCTCGGCCGCGGCCACGTCCGCTGAATCCACCACGACCCCGTCCTCCTTCACTGTCGCTAGCACCGCCGCTCTGGTACCCACGCTGGGAAGTGTTTCCTCCGCGGTTGCTGCTCTGCCACGTGCCAGCATTGCCACGGTGGCTGCCACGGTCTTCAAAGAACTTGATGTTGGGCTTGCGAGGTTGACCCGGAGGTGTAGGCTTCTTGTGCTCCAGAGGCTGCCGATCGAGCGCAGCCTTAGCCTCTTCAACAGTGTTGAACATCACGACGTGATTATACTTGCCCCATTTATCGACCTTAGTCATCTTCGCCTTATCCTCCTCCGGGAACAGATCACGAACCGCCTGTTCATTCTCAACGTTCGAAACAAACAGTCCGTTGCTCTGTTTCTTTTCAGAGCGGGGCATAGGCGACTCAGATGGCCTCTCGGGCTGTGAAGTGCCATTGGCCTCGGTAGCCGTAACCTTCTCGGGCGAAGTAGGAGCGTGTTGGGAGGCGGCCGGGCCAGAAGGCTGAGGGGTTGCCGGTTTAGGGATAACAGGGACCGGAGAAGTGCGAGCGGGGGCCGCAGCTGGAGCCTTGGCCTGTCCCTGCTGAGGCTGAGGCTGCGGCTGTTGTTGCTGAGGGGCGGCAGGACGTCCGGGAACGGGCTGGGCCTGGCCGAATTGAGGAACAGCGGCACGGGCTGCCGGGGAAGCCACACCAGGGGTACCGGTGGGAATAGGAGGATTGGGCTGTCCAGCAACAGCAGGCACAGGACCCTTGCCGCTTCGGTGGGCGAAGTTGAAACCCTGGGCGCGCATCTCCGTCGCGATACGGCCAGCTTCGATCTCAAGGACCAGGAATCCGAACGCTGCATCCGCAAGGTTGAAGTTCCACATGTTCTTGAAAGCACTCTCGTCGACCTGACCAGCGGCGTTTCCGGGGCCGGTAGGTCCGCCGAATGGGTTCCCACCGTTAGCGATAGTAGGCATCTTTTGCACCACATCCAGGGCATTGTCTAGGAGTGTCTTCTGGGCTTCGTTCGAGGAGATTGCAGACTCGACCTCACTGCGCACTGTCTCCCAGACATCGTTGAAGGAAGCCTTCGATGCGGCCAGCTTGCCTCGGTAGTGATCCAGGGAGGGGTTTACGGAGAATTCGTTGTAGGACGAGCCGTAGCGGAAATGTAAACCGGCAGAGATAGAGAAATCAGCTTTCAGGGTCACGGATAGCTGGTTCAGCATTCCCTCACGGGCGGGTGAGGCGTGCGTGACGAAGATACGGGTTTCCGATGGGTCGTACACGCGGTTTGCTGTGTCAATTAGCTCGCCCATCTGCAGTAGAGTCGTCCACATGGTGCCTTGGCCACCGGCAATGGTGGTCTTGCCCTCGCCGTTATCGAACAGCTTGTGCATGACCACGGCACCTCCCAACCCTAGCAGACGAAGCTTGACGCCACCAATGTCCAGCAGGCGTGAATTGGCCTCGTCGATGATATGAAGATTATTGACTTTGTACTCTCCAGAGCGAAACTTCTCCAGCACTCGAACATCTTCACAGGCACCCCAGACAGTGTATACCGGGACATCAAGCGTGAGCCGCTTATCAAGCAGCATAGAAAGCTCTGAGAGGGGTAGCTGATCCGGAGTGAATCTTTGCTTAATGGACTGCTGAGGGGGTGTCTGTGCGATGGTCCGCTTCACATTTTCAGGAAGCAGTGGAGAATATTGGGCCACATGCTTTAAGGTCCTAATTTTTGGATATCCAACGGTCAGTGAATTCAATTCCAGTAAAGCACCTACGTAATCTGATCCGCAGATAAAGCTCGAGCTTCAAGTGTATTACTCACTTTTCCGCGATCCGATCCAATGATGTGTCATCGTAGAAACCGAAATCACCAGTGTGGATGATATGATCTGCACGGGCCTGTTTGGCCAGCTCATTCAGAGACTTCAGATTCCCTACGTAACACAAACGGAAAAAAGAAAGCCCAGTTAGCTCAGTGCCTCTCTTATCATCAATCTCCATAAGTATATATTGGGGAAGCTTACCTCGAACATCCGCAATGCACAAGACTCTGACGGGGCCGTTCTGAATGACTCGGCCATTGTTTGGCAGAAGAGGGGTGGCGCCAGGTACGGGACCAGTAGCACCGTTAGGGAGGGGATAGCCTTGCGGACCGAAGTTATGAGGAGGACGGGGCTATCAGAGGAGCACAGAAGTGTTAGCAGAGATGCTTGTTCTGTTGGCGCGTGCAAACGCGTGGTGGGCGAGCCATGACGTTGGCCAGCTATCTGCACGGGAGAGAAATGGCGGAGAAGTCAAACGGAGGGAATACATACAGAAGCCATGAGGATATTCTGGTCAAGGGGCGGAAGATGAAGAGAGGAAGGCTAGTAGGTGGCGATAAAGCGAAAAAGAGGGAGAGAGAAAGAAGAAGCAAAAGACAGAACGGCGAGGGAACAGGGAGAAGGAAAGCTAAACACAGCGGCGAAGCAGTTTGGATGCAGCGAAACTCTCTCGGGACGAGTGTCACAGACGGTGTCGAACCTGAGGCCACGACAGCTTATGTAATCTCCAAGGGCCCTTGGTTCCCTTGATGCCTGAAAGAAAAGATCAACATCAATCAATACCACAGCGCAAGGGAGTGTGGGAATTAATTTCGCAGTCCTAACGATGTCTCGGGAGACAACTAATATGGCTTGATAGATGGCTTCACTTAACTGTCCATTCCTCCTACTTTTTATATACATGTCTGACCCTTCATTCACTATTCTAAATCGAGAACTGCTAATGGGTAGATTTTATACAAAAAGGTCATAATGTTAGTCTCATTGGGACGAGAACACTACAGACGGTATATTCCAGCGGCTCTAACAATATATTGTAGCACTATGACTCCTCCCTTTGCATCTCCAACAACTCTGCATCCCCAGTCTTAGATAATTCCGTAGAACCGGGTGTAATGCTCCGAAGAGACCTGGGCCCATTTAAAGCCATCATTGCGAAACGCCCACCCACTGTGGGCTGAGCACGACATAGGATCGGTACCTCAGGACTTGTTCCTTTCGCTGATGTGGCAACATAACGATCAGAGAGCGGCCTATTGTGTTTTCAGTTGGTCATAAACTCCCACAAGTCTTCAACAAATTCATCTCGGGTGTCCGAATCAAATGTGGCCGCCAGCCACGTATTCTAATCGAATTTGGTCTAGTCTTGACGGTGATCAAGAGGGACTCTATACTCTGCTCGGACTGATTTGAAAAATGTGCTCGACATCTTGTGAGGCTCTTGAGGAAAAGTCTCAAGACCAAGTAGGATATCTGGGTATAAGTTATATGGAATCTTCGAGAAGGCCAGATTCTCGGGATACTGCAGCACGAAATGTGCCTTTTGTTCATTGGTATAATAGACCTTGATTGTAGATGAGGTCTGCACGCTCCTTGCTAATGCAAGAATACTTGGAAAGTCCAGTCAATTCACCGAATGCCTTAATGCCGACTGCGGCCTTAAAGGCCAAGTCCGTTTCATTCGCTAGAGCACCCGCAGCATCATTAGAAGATAAAACTGCTCCGCGATGTCGATACCGTTGTCGACCAGGTAGCATAGGGCCTCATGAGTTCTTGATACTTGGCTGTCCATTCTCTATAACCGATAGCGCGCACATACGCTAATGTCAGGACCATCAAGTTACCGCATTCTTCGATGGGCATGGTTCGGCTTGTTTGTTACCCTGATCAGTTGCATTAGGATAGTGAGCACCCATGTCGTGAACTCTTGCTAACGCCCTGCAGTAAGGTATCCCATCATCAGCTCCAGCAACAATCGAATGTAGTCAGGGTTCATGACGTAATATACAGGGAAGGCGGGCATAATATAACATCAACAGTATTCAGGTTGCCATTGCTAGAGAGATCTTTGATGAACGCTAGCGTATTATCTGTATCAAGGGGATGATTGGGGATGGTCATGTAAATAGGCCCCATAAGCCAGACGGGTCGATAGAGCAACAATGTCCGCATACTTTTTAGCCTACGATTGTTTTGGCTCTAGTAGACAGTTTTAAGTCGAGGCTCAACGATTCCTGGAAAGCATCCAATTAGTCGTCCAGAAAGTAGGCGGCTGCTTCAAGTGTTCCTGGGTAGCTGGCCCTGTAATATCCTGTATATGGTGTTCCGAGATGATCAACCGCCTCTTCTCTTACATATCCAACAGCAAACCTCACGGATTGGGTGTTGGCAATTGTCCCAAGGCCATGAGATAGAGAGACAACCCCCCCTGCTGGAAGCCAAGGACCATTACCATTCAACCGCCCTATTTTGACAAACTGGGAGCTTGTGTTTTCAAATTTCCAGATGCAAAAGAGAGCGTAGACGTGGAAGTTAGACGAGTTGCAAAAATAGCCTCGCCCCATACTGCCATATCATCATGTTCTTCGTACAGGGTAGTGTTCTTGACTGCTAGGGGGAAACGGCAGTGCTCTCTTTGTTCTGAAATATTCGCTCAATGCTTTCTTGTTTCCCCCGCCATCGGCCATCGATGCTGGAGTAGACCTGAATGTTGTTGGCAGAAGCGGCGGATACAGAGACAGTCAAGCAGCCTACAATCTATGGTATCAGCTACCAATTTCGTTAGCACAAGCCATTGATGGCAAGTATATCTTACTGAAAGGGAGAGACTGCCGAAGATAATTGGGAGATACAGGCAAGAAGAAATCTAGAGTGGAAGTCGCCAAGCCAGCAGATAGTGTAAATACCGAATGAGTAGACGTATAATCCGCGCTTGAAACAACAGCCGGGAGAATATCATCATCTGATTTCTTCTCACCCATCAAGCTACATGTCTGACCATCGACCGGCGCCATTACCTACCAGGTAAGACTTTGCCCAGCCCAGAAAAGAGGCTCGGCGTACGGCAAAGTCTTGACCTGATCGCTGGGCATCCATGTCGAGAGGTATGGATTTCGAACTGCCCGGGGATAGGAGGGGTAATCTTGGCCGATAATTTATGGAATCTCGCTCGTGCGAAAGTATAGAGGAACGCTGTGAGTAGAGTACGTACTGATGTCTAAAGGATTTCGAAAGATCAAGGCACATACTTGAGTAGATATCTTGATGTTTAATTCTTACAAAGATATTCACTTAAGGTAATAGGAGCAAAGCAAACGAAGTTGTAAGTCGGTAATCAGTAGGTGTAGATGGATTCCAACGGACTTGTCGATCGGTTTCGTCATTCAGGTGATCCGTCACCACTTGATGGACATGCCGATCTCCGTAATAAAGGAGTAGGTAGTAGGATCTAAGATACTCCAGTTCAACCAATTGCGAAGAGACCTTAAGAATGAAGGGTTATATTGCTAGTGGTCTTCGGCACCATATAAGGCTAGATCTAGCCCTATAGTGTTTAGGTATATACACACACAGCCCTAGGTACCATGGGCATAAGGGTGAATACATTGAGAGGGAATGAGAGTATATGTTGATAAAAATACCAAAGCAGTTTTCACTAATAGTGATGCGTGCCCACTTTCACAGGCTAGGCTTCTCAATCCTCCTTCCAATCTCGTCGAAGTGAATCTGCTTCCCAGTGACTAGAGCTTCTTGAAGGTAGGAACCAATCTCCACAGCTTTGACTGCGTTGGTCAGTTTAATTGGGAGCGGTGTGTCGTCTAGGCAAGCAGCGGTAAATTCATTCGCTTCCTTGACGAAAGCAGCCCCAAAACGCCCGATGAAGTTACTAGGGACTTCTCGAGTGATACCACCGGAGTGGTAGAAGTTGACAAAGTTGCGTTGAGGGTTGACGTTCACAGATAATTTGCCCTCAGTGCCAATAACTTCTGTCGTGTCTTCCTGGCCGTGCGGCATCATACGTGAACAATAATAATAGGCAATTTTACCGTTATGAAACTCGACAATCCCTACTGCATTGTCATAATCGTTGTACTTCTTCAGTTCTGGCTGAACAGCGGTAATTCCGTGGGCGGAAATGCTCTTGGGGACTGAATCATCGCCGAAATACCACAGAGTAAGATCAATATCGTGGACTGACATATCGACGAAGACACCTCCAGACCATGCTGCATATGCAACATAGAACCCTGAGGGATCGAACTTGTCACATGTCTGGCTTCGAACAATTGAAGGTCGGCCAATCAAGCCTTGACTGATCTTATCGTGAACCTCACGGTAGGATTCATCGAACCGCCGAGAGAAGCCGCACATGACTTTGAGATGAGGCTTTGTCTTTGCTTTCCGCACGACTGCTTTGCACTGTAGAATACGTTAATACACACCTTGAGATAAAGCTATAGGTCAACACCGAAGATCGGTACTTGCCACTTCAATGTCCGTTGACAATGGCTTCTCACAGAGGACATGCAGACCATGGTCGATAGCCTTCATGGTCTCTTCAGCATGAACTGATGTCGCTGTGCCAATGGCTACCGCCGCTAAGCCGGGATGCTCGAGCATCTTGTCGTAGTTATCGTACAGAGTCACGCCGTACGGCTCCAAATTCTGCCTACCCCAAGCGATCTCGGCAGGATCGGGGGAAAAGGCCGCAACGAGCTCAGCACGAGGAGTGTGATGCAAAAAGTTAAGGACGTGGATCTTGCCTACGCGGCCCAGACCAGCCATACCAACTTTGAGCTTGTGGACGGACATCTTAATAGACGACATTCCAGATAGGAGTGACAATTGATGATCCGTCAATTGAATAAAGCAAGTAGATTATATGAGATAGTAGAAAGGAGATACTCGTTCAGAGACGAATTGCTAAGCTGACTATTGCCATTTAGAGAGCACCTTTGCGTGCCTTATATACCCTGAGGTCCAAGGAGAAATCAGACTGAGAAACTGTGCATCTTTGTCATAAGGCAAGAATATCCGTCTGTTATGCATTGTTGGCTAATGGAGACTTGAATGTAAAAGCTTTCCTGTCTGAGAGTTTCCTTACAGTTGTATGTACGGAAAGAGTTTCCTTTGCGCCTGCGGAATGGAAATACTTTCCCTCCCATTCATACCGGAACGGACTGACGCCTCAGGCAGTCAATTTCTCAAAATTGGGGTTTCCCCCCCGCAAATTCCCCCAATGCCTACGCGGGGTTTAAGTGCCTGTGGGGGAAAATCTATGGAAGGTAATTCAACTCAGTTCAATGCCTGGCAATTTTCTCCGTTCCTCGTTCTCATTTGGAACCATGACTCCAGTTCGCGAAAAGAGGAGCCGTCTAGTCAGTGTGTGGTACTAATTGCCCAATAACCGTGCCTTTTTCAGCCCACCCATCTGCAAATATCCTAAGCTAACTGACGTTCTAGCCGGAGATGCAGGGGTAAGGCGAAAGTCGATATTGGATAACAGCGCTAACCTGAGCTTTGTCCTAGTTCGTCATCTCAAATGTACGTACACTATACCGACTAATGATTTACTTGGCCTTTTCCTCACTCGATTTATAGGTGACCTTCATTTACCTGCTTGCTACCGCTGTAAGCAGGCTGGCATCGATTGCGATAGAAGCTTTAATGTGAGGTTTCGTAATGGTTTAGATCTGGACAATGACCCCGACATTGTATTCCCAGAGCGAGGCATTTGGCCACGTCCAATAGGGCCGCGTGAGTGATAGCGGTCTCTAGAGCTGCATACCCACCCAGACTAACTTTGTTTAAAGTTCAATATCACGATGAAACAGTCGCCATCAGAGAACTATATTGTGAACAAGGCCCAGATACGTCCATTCGTCGGCATGGGGACTCAGAGCTATTATGCAATTCCAGTCATGGTCCCCTAATTAACCCATACCCGAGTCCTCATCAGCTTGGGCTCTCGGTATCGGAGCCAGCCTCCGTGAATAGAACATCTATTGGCCCTTCTATGCCACAGCCTTCTGGTAAAACTCTCCAATCCCTCGCATTATTTTTTTTGGTAGCTTCTTTTCTACATGCTCTGACTAATTGTTCGTCCGGTGACGCGGCAGCTCCCCACAACTCAGAGACACCCGTCAATCATAATCACGATCATAGGTCTAGCTTATCTTCATCGCCGAATGGGAATTGGCATGAGGAGATAGATATTGACGCTCGGGGCTCCTCTTTCAGTGAAAGAGAGGCCACGCTTATGCGCAATTATGTCGACAATATGGCTCTTTGGGTGAGTGGACCACAATATACAAATAAAGAGCAGTTTGTTGCAGCTGCAAGAGAACATACTGATGGGTCCGAAGGCTGATATCACTGATTCCCAACGACATTTCGAGATTGAAGTCCCACTGAGAGCACTCGAGGATCCTGTATTACGCTTTGCAATTTTTGCATTCTCCTCTCGACATATAGACAGACAGAGATCGAAAGACATGTCTGAGGCCCTAGAGTATCATAATCGCTGTCTCCAGCTTCTAATCCCTGTCCTGTCTGGCCCGAAAGACAGCATCACAGATACCGTCCTTGCCGCAGTTGCAATTCTCCGGCAGCATGAGGAAATGGACTGTATGTTTAAATATACCACATATATCTACTCCAGACTTACTCGATCTAGGCGAGGACAATCAATTCCATTTGACTGGAACGACCCGCATTTTGAATACGGTATCGTCATTCGAATCAACAGGGGGCCTAGGTGAGGCAGCAGCTTGGTTATGTCTGCGCGAGGATATATACATATCACTCACTTCACAACAACCGTTGCGAACGGATTTGCATCGCTTCAGCAATTCGGATGTCTTCTGCCGGAAGGACGATTTTGCTTGGGCGAGTAGAATGGTCTTCCTTCTAGCTAAGGTCCTCAAATACGCTTTCGATTACAATCGCACTGTCAACACTGCTTTACTAGAAGGCATTGGTGAGGAAATCGAGGACTGGAACATCAGTAAGCCACGCACATTCGAGCCGATCCAATACCTTCCCCGTAATAGTGAGGTGCATAGACGATTCCCGGGGGTTTGGATGTTGCTGCCCGTTCACGGTTTGTCCTCAGTTTGAGATTTGGTTAGTGTCGTCAGCTCACATATGTGTGTTCTAGTGATAGGCGTTCAGTATTATCATATCGCTAAAATCATACTTGCATTGGCCTGTTGCCCGAGCCCTCCTCTTGCATACGAGCGTTTTAGGCATTCACGAAATATAGAGGTTGGTCTTTCCAAATCTGAGGTTGTGCTGTTGAAGAATCGTATCGCCACTAAGCCCTTACTTAGAAAATTATCCGAAGCCACCTTCTTACTATCCTTGGTCTTGCCCAGTCAAATACGAAGGCTGAAAACACACTTTTCACGGCACGGCATAGCTTAGTTGCCTGTGAGTCTTGAGCAACCCTCTTCTCTATTAGTGTCACTACGTTACCCCCATGCGGATGTTGTCCCCCGTCCATATAATTGCCTTCTAACCTGGCCATCAATCCGTAGGGGGCTGGATACTTCGACACAGGCAAGATCAGGAAGCTGCGGAGAGCTTGTTGAAGACAGTGGAGACAAGAACTGGCTGGGACGTGTCCCAATCAATTCAGTTGCTGAGAGAGCAATGGTGTGATGGATCCTCCGACAATTGACTTTAGGGGCCCAACACCATGTCGGGCAAGCACAAAGCTGCCTTCTTTGCAATATTATTCGCAGTGTCGCGGATGCCCCTAAAGCTGGGCATATGTTTTCGCCAATCAGGAGGGAGTTGACCATTTAAGCGAAAACAAGGGTTCGACCGGCCAATTGTTTGGTGTCACGACCAGCTCCAAAATCTATTAGCGAGGGTTTTCCTTCTGGCCCTGTAGCCTATAATTTGGGATGTTTCTGGGGAGTCTTGGTTCAAGTGCGCGACGACGGAGTAATCCACAGTTCTCCCCAAAAATGTTTACTTGCGGGGCATAAGATGATTCACTTGGGTTGTGGCATGAGCGGTGAAAGGATGGAGGCTTGAAATGGTGAGAAACAATGACACCATATATTGCATTAGCCCTGAAGCTCTACGAGCTTAACTGACCTATTACAAAAGTCTCTTTTATCTCCATGGAGCCCGAACTCGAGACCGGATAATATACGAGGCACGAACCAATCTTGCATTGTCTTGCCGCTCTGACCTATCTCAGTTCTAATTTAGGAATGCCGGAGGTTCCCTATCATCAGTGAGGCGCATAAAGCTGTAAATTGATTTGTCTGTCGCTCCGATAACTATTCGATGTGTAATCGCCGATACTATTAAGCTCTACACTTTAGAGTGCATTCTGGTAATCCTATCTTCTGGAATCTGTTCTCTCACATTCTTCGCCGAGCGTCCCTTCCTGGTGAATTCTGGATTAAGCGTGTCCTGCATGAGGTCGAGATTATTGGCAATTGGGCCGCACCACCAGATTGAAATAGCAGTTGTAAAGAGTAAGCTCCTCCACGTTCATAATCCATCTTTGCCATAGGGCTCAACAAATGCTTCGCATCAGTTGCATCCTGTTTTAGTACTGTGTACCGCTAGTGCGACAGCCCCAAATGCCTATTTTTCGTCATTTGAGATCGCGATTCTCCTCATCGTCCACCCCTGCAACTGAAAGCAGGCCTGTGGATAATTGTACCTTTCAACCTACCGACGGAGAATTGGCTTCCAGTCCAGAGACGTGTAGACCACACATACCCAACGGCGCCCAACCGAAAAAAGAAATCACAACACAGTTGGAGCCCGTATTCAGCTCTTCGTCCCAAGAGCCGTCATACTATTGGCAAAACATTGACCCGCCGGCAGAAGTTCATCGGTTTCAGCGCCGAACATCCTACACTAATCGACGACTATCGAGCCGATCATCCAAGTGGAGGCCCATGTTGCGCCCCAGCAATACATCCATGAATAATAGCTCGCTCCCCGGCTACAACGCCGTGAGCGGTGCGGTTATAGTGGATTGGAATGGGCTTCCCTACTTTCTATCTCCTCAAGAGGAGCAGGAAAGAAAATCGAAACTGGAGCGTGCCGTTCAAGAAAGAATGTTGGGGCTTTCTAAAGAGACAGAATTCGCTTGGTCGCGGCCATGTCATGGCACTACGTTGCCACGATACTCTTCTACAAAGGACACACAGTCATCACGAGCTTCCTATAACAAATGAGACTATCAGCCAGACGCACGCAAAACATGGTATATGTGCTATGGCAATCGGCAGGTCTTTATTCGACACTCCCTAGTACCATAGACGCAACGTCCCATTGGGAGGTACAGAAGCCTACGTTCTACGAATTCTGTCTACCTCGGCGAAGTGTGAGAATCGAGTTGAGGGTCTCCAGAATGACGTTCAGCGCCGGTTTATGAATTACGAAAGTGATGATGGAAATGCTAGCGGGATCGAGAAATAATTTAGTATTCAGTACAGAAGTCCACTTCGGGTTGATTTGGCTATATTGATTGCCAACATAATATATGTCACTATAAAGCACGGAATTCCTAGAGCGACCGTAGCCTCTCTTTTCTGTACTCGATGAGCGTCATACACTTGCCACACAGAGAACAGACCGAGCAAGCCGCTGATATATTTACCCTACCAGACAGGGAAAGGGATCTGGCCCATCGATGGCTTTGGTTTTCGGTAATGAGCGGAGATATGTGCCAGTCGTAGACTAAAAGGTGAGTAGGGCTCTGGTGCCTGAGAGAAAGAAATATAGTAGAAGTATTCAACTAGATCACAAGCTCTGTATTAAGCCCACATGAGATACAAAGAGAGCTCCCTCCTTCCCATTGCTCGGATCTCCCTCCGTTATAGGGACATAACACTCAGATTCATTTCCTATCTAGTACAGGAATTTATGATGTTGGGGAATGCCTTTCGGTGATCCTGTGCCTATAGAGCAAATTTCAACAGGATATATCATACAGTAACCATCATCATCAAGGCATTATGGACCCTTGTCACGATATGCTTTCCCTCCTCACCTCCTGAAAAGGAAGACGGCTCTGATAAATGACCACGAAGACAGAAATGATCCGATGCGCGCGAAACTTCCTTTTTTATATGTGGGAGAAAATAACTATGGCTTATCGTGGTGAATGGTGTTACGGTTGTTATGACACCGTTTACTCGTCACAGTTTTGCCTCAGGCTTGTGGACATAGGTTCATACTCATCTCACAAACATATCAAACAGAACTATATATTGTGGAACTTATGTAAACTACTTGATAACAAAATATAGGATAAATATGAATGATGTGAGCAAAGACCCTGGTATGTATATATGCAACCTCTTTTACTAGCCTAAGTGTACATCCAAAATATCTTCCGCACAGTCCAATATTCGCTCTCTTCTAATTCCGGAAAAGCCTCAATCCACCTTCCTCACGATCCTCATCACTCTCTTCAGCAGCGCTAGCATCCTCATCATCACCCTCTCCGAGCATCCCGCTTGCAGTTTTCCCAAGGAGAGAAGCAAAGAATTCTTCCCGAGCATGAGTAGTCCATGTGCCTCGATCCTCCGGTGCCATGAAGTTCTGCAACTTCTCATGGACATCGAACCGCATCTTCCGTCCCTTTGACGCACGGGTATCCACATCCCTCTTGACTTTGTCCTTGCGCATACCGGTCACAGGATGGATGGAAAGGCCTCCTCGTGAAGGCAGCTGAATATGCAATGTATCGATGCCGTTTGTAATAGCGTCAGAGGAGGACATGCGCTGCTCGACGAGGTCCCGGAGGAGAGACTGGTAGAAGATGGTATCGTCATAGATAGGCTCCTGGTCTTCATCGGCAATTTTCCGCGCGCGTTTAGCAGCACGGTCGCCAGATTCGGATGCAATCTGCGCATCTAGAACGGCAGTGATGTTCTGCTGTCCGCTGGAGGCCGAACCCAAAAGCTTTCCACGAGCGTTAGGGACCATAGCGTTGGACCCGCGCACCTTGAGCGACCACTTGTCGAGGATGGATCGGCGGTGGGCAACGGAGTCGGATTCGAGATCCACCATACGCTTCCACAATGAAGCTGAAGATGTGCTTGGCGTAACTGCGGAAGGTCTCTTCCGCTTCTTCGATTCATCCTGAGTTTGTGCGTCTGCAAGAGCGAGTCGCAGGTCTTCAAGAGTGGACCAGAGGGTTAAAGCGGCAGATTCAGCGGACTTGATAGCTTCACCATCGAGATCCTCCTCCTCCTTGGCTGTGACGGACAGTTGATTGATCGCGGTCAGACCCTTCTGCAGCTTGATACGGGTGTTCAGTAGGGCATCGAAAGTCGCACGCTGCTGTTTAACTGCCCTTCCTTTGGCTGCATCGGCTTTAGCGGCTTGTGATATAGTAGCTGTGATGGATTTTTGATCGGAAGCCATGAGTCTGCGCAGTTCCTCCCGATCGTCAGACTTTGCGGGTTTGTCGAACTTCACACGACGAGTAGAAGAGACTTCCTCGTCATCATCTTCATCGTCTTCCTCTTCGTCCTCATCCTCTTCGTCTTCGTCGGAGGGCATCTCGTCATCCATGTCATCCTCGTCAAAAGCTTCCGAATCCTCATCGCTCTCAAGTTCCTCAGAATCATCTGATCCCATATCGTCAGCAATCCTTCCTTGAGGACCCTTCTGCTGAGCTACTCGGGATTTTTGCGGTCGCTTCCCATCACTTTCTTCCGACATTTCCTCATCCTCGTCGCTTCCTAACTCAAGATCGTCTTCATCCTCATCCTCATCCTCACTACCATTCTCCTCATCGCTAGATCGCGCCTTGAACGGGTCGTCGTCGCTTTCAGCATCGAGCGCATCTCGACTGACTTTTGCACCGGCGTATTGTTTCCCTAGGTTAACAGGGTCCTGCTTGCGAAGCTTCCCTTTCCTATTTATATTATTAGTAACGATATTATATGAGAAAAAGAGGATATCCTAAAAACCCACCCAACAGCCTGATAATGCTCCCTTCCGGCATTCGAATCGGTCACACGCTCACCCTCCTCATCACTATCAGAACCACCACCGCGCTCCAAATCCTCAGGGTCGAAATCTAAATCGTAAAAAAAAATATCAATCAGCTTTCCAAATCCCAAAACGGACACGCAATCTCCCAAAATTCCCTACCTTTCGGAGTCGGATCTTCCAATTCAGCAAGTTGCTCCGCCAAAGATTTGGGCCCCATTCTGAATATGCCTGCGTGGGAATCAATTGTCGCGGGATAATTTTTTTTGGAGACTATTTTTCTGCCGTAGAAAAGTCAGTATGCGGTGACGGATTAAACTTCTCGATGAGCTCACGGAGCTCTCCTATAGGGTATATTAATCCGGCGGTGGGAATTTATTCCTGGCAATATGAAATGACATCGGTGGTTCCGGGTTTTGAGTATTGATTTTTATCCTTTATTGATTTCCGCCATGTTGCGAAAGAGGTTTTTCTCGACGATTCGTGCTCTGCAGCATGATAATCCATTAGTATGTTTTTACTCTTTTCTAGATCTTTTTCGAAGTTAGTGGCGTTCTAATGTTTTGTTGTGTAGGGTCTTCCTCGCTCCGGCACGCCGCCGTCGTTCCCTCGTCGCCGCGGACTACCGGAGAAGCGCAAGATCCGAGATGTGAAGAAGGTTATCGCCGTTTCGTCTGCGAAGGGGGGAGTAGGGAAATCTACGATTGCTGGTATGTCTTAAACATATTTCCTTCGTCGCATTGGCCACGTCTTCTACACACTCAATTCAATGGGTGTCATCCGATTTATATCCATGTACTCCGAGTGCCAACTATATATGACCTGTATACTAACCCCGACCCAAACACCCAGTAAATCTCGCTCTATCATTCGCGCGCCGAGGAATCCGAACAGGAATTCTAGACACCGATATCTTCGGCCCATCCATACCAACCCTACTCAACCTCTCCGGCGAGCCCCGACTCGACCAAAGTGCGCACCTCCCCCACCCCCCAACTCAAACAATTCAACCTCACTCACCCAAAACCATACAGATAACTGCCTCCTCCCACTAACAAACTATGGCCTAAAATCAATGTCAATGGGCTACCTCCTCCCACAACCGACCCGTTCCCCCGAAGACCCCTCCACAATACCCATGGACACAACCCCAATCTCCTGGCGCGGCCTAATGGTCACAAAAGCAATGCACCAACTCCTCCACTCCGTCTCCTGGGGTCCCCTCGACGTTCTCTTCCTCGATCTACCGCCGGGCACAGGCGACGTCCAATTAACCATCAACCAGGAGATCATCGTGGACGGCGCGGTGATCGTGTCGACGCCGCAGGATATTGCCCTCCGTGATGCGGTAAGAGGCTACGGCATGTTCCAGAAGATGGATGTCCCTGTCCTAGGCATGGTGCGGAATATGGCGTTTTTCGCGTGTCCGCAGTGTGGGCATCAGACGAAGATCTTTTCGCATGGGGAGACTGCTGCGGGGGAGCATCCGCACCGGCATGGTGAGGATTGGGGTGTTGTGGCTGAGTGTAAGAGGTTGGGAGTTGAGTTTTTGGGGGATATTCCGCTGGATGCGAGGGTTTGTGAGGATGCGGATCGGGGTATGCCGACTGTTGTTGCGGAGGAGAGTCAGGACCGGAGTGTGAGGAGGAAGGCCTTTTTGGATGTTGCAGAGAAGGTGGCGAAGAAGGTTGGGATTGAGTGGTGACTGGGGAATGATGTATATTCTCGGTAATGTTCAGGCTTCTCTTTGTATTATACTAAGCATTTATATACCCGGCTTAAACCTTGAGGAAGGTGTGAATGATTAATATGTTTATCTATTTAGATTACAGTCATCTTTTACAATGTACAAGACCAAATGTGAGAGATAGAGTGACTCAAAAACCGGGGGTATTGGACGGATAGGATATTCCCCCCCAAAAGTGTAAAACTTAAGTACCAGGATCTAAGCATGAGAAAAGGGTGTGAGGTATCACCGTGTATATCAACTTGACGATAAGTGTGCTGTACACTAAAAACAATAATAACCAAAAAAATCTTATTTGTTCGAGTCGTGTATGTTTAAAATCGTCGCTGCAAAGCTTCACTGTGCAGTCGTTCATAGGTTTATCAGGCTGCAGGATACTCCTGTGCAGTCTTATAAAGGTCTCGGTCAGCCAACCCAGGACGAGAAACCGTGCGGGGCATGTCTCCGTCCGTTAAGCCACCAAGAGAAGTGGTCTCGAGATCACCTGAATCACGAGGCCTAGACTGAAAGTCAATAGAGCGATAAGCCGAGTCCCCATCATTTATGAGGCCCACGACTCCAACAGAATTTCGTACAGCTCGAGTACTGGCAGCATCGATTCCGGTGTTGGTTATGGCGAGAGACCTGTCACCGAGAGTACTAGTGTCATCAGCAACATCAGAATTGATGCCGCTTCGTATTGTCCCCGACCCGGCTTGGGACACAGGCCGCTGCTTAGTCCGGTACATGGATAGGTCGGAGGCCGATGGGATAGTTCCTCGTGCGTGGAAAAGTGCTTGTGTACTCGCGTTCTCATGCGTGAACTTCTTCTCGTCGTATGCTGGTAAGACAATCATAGGACTAAAATGCTTATTGTTGGGCCTGCTAGAGGTATCCCCCTCGGTCCGAGTATCGGACGAGGTCTTGCTCTTCGTCTCATCGCATGTATCCTGATTCGTTCTCTTAGCTTCAGTAGTGATAGATCTTGCTGCTGGGACTAACCTGTTCGTTACCGGTTTCTGCTGCCTTCATGCAAGCTCCGGCTCGTCCAGCTTCCACGCTGGTCCTCCTGGGCTGCCCGCCTTTCTCCTTCCGGTGCTCCCTCTGGATGCTCCTCTCATCATGCCTGCTGGCCCAATTGCTCCACATCGTCATGGGATAGCTCTTCCGGGCACTTCGCGATGGTAAAACTCCAGGGGCTGACCTTCTCGCCGCCAGGGAGCTGGGAGGAGGCGCCTCGCCAACAAAATCTTGTTGAAAACAATGGGCTAGTTCTTTGACTCGCTGCCGCTGGACATGAATCTTGTCCTTAGCATACTTAACGTCCCATTCCTGTTTCCCTGCGAGCCATTTCTTGACCAGTTCAGGGTTGATGGCACCAACCTCTGAAGTTGGAATTTGAAGGACAGAATACGAAGATTGGGGTTCCAGATGATAAATATTGCCTCTTTTGTCGACCCTTTGACGAATCATATGCTCTTTGAATGGAGGTAACGGATCGCCAGCCTTGCCGACAGTGGCAACAGCCCCTTGTTGGGTTACATCTGCAGTTGTGTCGGGGCTGTCCGAGCTATTGGACGACGTAGGCGTAATGTCTGTGTCATCCACAATATCTATTTCTGTATCCTGAGCACATGCGAGAGCCCAGGCTCCAAATTGCGCAATTGAACGGAACATGTACTTCGCTGGATGAGTGAAGCTCAGAGTAGTCGCAACATGACAAAGGTCATCCCAAAGTTGAAGCTGGACATGTGTCCCGGGGTATTTGTGAAGAGTTCTACGGTTCGGGTCGTACTGGTCTAGTATAGCATCGTTGGGCGGGTAAGCAGTCGGATTCGCTGCTTTGTGAGCAACATAGAACTGCTCGTCTCGTAGCCTCTCCCCACCACCGCTTAAAATCTGTAGAGGAGGTAGGCCTCCTAGCGATGGCTGCAAAACAGGAGAAACAAGTGGATGAGATAAGAGCCGATTGGTCGTATACATCTGAATCTGATCCTTGATCTCAACAGTCTTACCATCAATAGGAATCTTAAGATTATCGTGTTCGTTTGCTGCATTCACAGGTTCCTCGACAGACGGGTTGTCATAAACTGAGTATCCCTTCACAGCAGTTTCCTGGGCTTGACTGCCGCTGGGCGGGATGGCCTCTTGGCTACCGTTTTCTGCAGCAGGCCGTTTCCCGAGACCTTTCTTGATGGCATCCATTTCGTCCGTATTTGGTGGTGGCCAGGCGGCGGAAGGTTTGTGTCTGAAACCGTAAGGCGGTATATAGTCGCCCGGGTTGTCTTTCACTATACTCGGAAAGGAGTGAGTCAGGTCAACCCAAGGTGAAATTAAGATTGCGCCCGCGGGCAAAGGAAGGTCCTGGTCACGCAGAACCACTAGGAGGCTTCTCCAACATCAGCTGTGCGTGTTTCCCCGATGTGCACCTGACTTACGATAGCACCATTCCTCCTCCGGCAGAGTCTCCCGCGAAAATGATCTCTTCAGGTTTATGCTCGGCTAAAAGGAAGAGATAGGCAGCCAAGCAGTCATGCAGACTACAGGGGAATGGAAACTGCGGAGCTAGGCGATATATCGCTACAATCCAAGGCTTTAGCGCGCTTTCAAAACATGATGTCCCGAAAAATGGACAATTTACTCACTAGACTGAATTAGCACGACCATAAACGTAACAATGAGGACGACAGAAACCTACCGTGCAAACACCCGTCCCTTGAGCTTTCTGGCATGACGCTGCATTTGGTACCGGTGCGTCTCCAGGCTCCCAAAGTAATACGCGCCACCGTGTATATAGAACATGATACGCTTTTGACTGGGATGATCGCCTTTTGCTCGCTTCCTCTCAATGTAATCATTTCGCATTTCCACCCATTCGCCGTTCAGCTCATCTACTGGTCCGCGCCATTGCCACCACCTCTCCCCACCCACCTGCGATAGCCCCTTTGGTCCCAATTGATCAATCAGGGCCGTCGCGGCAGATGACAAATATTGGGTGGGAATGGTCACCGTTTCCGTCCTTACCCAGTGAGGACTGGGGACTCTCTGACTCGTAAAGGATTGAAGGTCCTCGACGGAGTGTTTGGCAGCGTAGGCGAGAAATTCGCGGAAGATTCGAACACCTTCATCGTAACTGATATGCACATTTGGCTTATGACGGAGTGATTTGCGATGTAAGTACTGAATAAAGGAAGAGTTGCGGTTAGCTAGTTTGCGTGCAGCGAGCGACCCCTAGCTAGAGATTGTAACTGGCCAAACAAAGCTCAAGTTCAGACGTAGAGGGTGACCCACATGAGAGAAGAATGTCGAGATCACAGCAGGAGTGAGGGCCACACTCAGTGCGACCGTATTCAGAGTCATCCTGCAATGCTGGTGGATTTTCTAGAGGATAGCAGAGTGGCAAGGACAAGCAAAGCATAGTCCAGAAGAGCAAAAAGTGAAATTGAGTTAGCGACAGGGTAATGATAAATAGTAACGACCCATAGATGGCGGGTATGTAGTAGGTAAGGGGGGAAGGTTTGGGATTGAACGATGTGATACAAGATTTAACAGTTCGGTTAGCCACGAGTTAGACCTAGAGCGGTCGAAGGATAAGCCCAAGGAGGGCCAATTAATTGGGCATTGGCAATAAAAAGGGTTGAAGTTGGACTGCAGGGGAAAACAAATCATAAACCATGAAAATGCCCTTGGGCCCAATGATGTCATGGCACCCGCTATCCCCTTTTCGGCCGCTGCGTTGTATCCAATATTAATATTATATTGTCTTCGGCATATCCTGGATAACAGTCGGTAAAACTTCATGTCCTTTATTAATAGCTTCCAAGCCTGCCAGCGACTTATTGAGCTCTTAATGAGCCGGCACCTTCAACAGGCGTAGAATATTAAAGCGGCCACATGAGACCAGGAGAGCGGTGTGCGCACCTCATCTTCGATACTTCGCACTCAATCTCATTAGATTGCAATTTAGGGATAAAAAGGGTTCCACCCCATCTGGCCTGCCTCAGGCTCTGTCAGAAGGTGCCACGCATCATCCATTTGCCAGGATAGCAATCACATTGCATGAAGAAAGAGCTCGTTATTGTCCGGCGGGGAACGGTTGAAGAAGAAAAGAGGAATCTATTGGTCCCATTTAGAAACTCTAAATCCATAGCCTATTTATTTACGCAAGACTCCTAACTGGATTCAAGATTGAATCATGCTTAACAATGAATTCAATTAACTAACCAGGAGGACATATTTCCATAGATAAAAAGTTCATTCAATAGAGATCAAGAGTATTATGATTCTAATCTCAACATATGGATTCTTGATCAGTAATCATTTTAAGTTATTTCTCACTGAAACTTTTAAGGTTTTGAGTGGGGATATAAATGACGTTTGTTAAAGGACTAGGCCCTTTGTCTTTCCTTCCATCCTATTTTATTGTTCGTTCTTCTAAGCTCTACCTTTCTCTCTTAGGAACAGATTTGAAGCCACAGAGCGAATATTATTCACAAAGTGAACCTGACTTCAACAAATAGAATCAACAATCCACACAAATGACTGACTCCGCCAACACCATGCCTTCAACCATGAAGGCGTGGCTCTACAGCAGCGCCTCGGGAGGCCTAGAAAAAAATCTGAAGCTCGAAACCGCAGCGCGCACCCCGGGAACTCTCCAACAAAATGAGGTCCTAATCCAGGTGATTTCTGCCTCTATAAATCCCGCCGACTACAAGGTGCCTGAGATGGGCCTTCTGTCCAAAGCCATCGTCACAACACCCGCAAGCCCCGGTATCGACTTCGCCGGGCGAGTCGTGATCACCGGGCCCGCCGTCAAGGAGTTCAAACCCGACCAACTGGTCTATGGATCGCTCGGGAAACCAGCCCAGTTTGGCCCTCTGGCCGAGTACCTCGTCTGCAAGGAGAGCAACATCGTGTCTCTCCCGGAAGGCGTTGATCCCGACCATGCAGCAACGGTGGGTGTGGCGGGCCAGACCGCATACCAAGCCATCGCGCCGTATGTGTCGGCCGGCGATAAGGTGTTCATCAATGGTGGATCGGGGGGCTGCGGGATCTTCGCGATCCAGGTTGC
Organism: Aspergillus alliaceus; assembly: GCF_009176365.1. Taxonomy (NCBI): domain Eukaryota; kingdom Fungi; phylum Ascomycota; class Eurotiomycetes; order Eurotiales; family Aspergillaceae; genus Aspergillus; species Aspergillus alliaceus. The sequence continues at coordinate 20,844 of NW_022474766.1, forward strand.
GAAGGCGCTAGGGTGCTATGTTACGACGACCTGTTCGACTCGCAATGTGGAATTCTGTAAAGACCTAGGCGCGGATGAAGTCATCGATTATACTTCCGAGGATATATTGACCGTTCTCAAGAGTAAAGGTCAAGTATATAGTCACGTCGTGGATCATGTTGGCACTCCCGATAACTTGTACAATGAGTGCCATTCATTTCTGCTCCCGGGGAAGGCATTTATTCAGGTCGGTGCCGGGTCGATGCTGACCTTTGCGACTCGTTTGGTTCGACCGAGTTTCTTGGGTGGTGGGCAGAGGAGATACATCCCTATAATAACTCAAGTGAGCAAGGGGGATCTGACCCAGATGGGTGAGTGGATTCAGCAAGGGAAAGTCCGTGTTGTTCTTGATAGCACGTATGAATTTGACGACGCCGTTAAGGCATTTGAGAAGCTCCGAACAGGAAGGTCGAGGGGCAAGATTGTTATCCATGTCTCGGAGAAGCCTTGGAGCTAATTGGGATATTCGGGAAGAATTCGGTCTCATAGTCTGTCATTAATCATGCATCCTTGCTAGTTCTCTTACTCTTATGCAATGACAGATTGCCAGGCGATAAGGGAAATTGCGGTCGACTGAGTATGTATAGGAGAAGAAGAAATTGAACGACCTAGGTACATACACATGCTAGTGTATGCCTTGATTTGCTTCCGAGACGGAGCTGTCCTGTTTCTAGTCCTGCTTTAAGAAAGTCAGCGCACCAAGAGCGATTGCATCAATCGTAGTGCAGATAGTTGGTCTAATCACTGGAGTAAATAAATGGTGGTTATAAGACAACTGGTCAACAGCAACTTCCTATGTCTTTGTGTCGATTCTGCCATACGTCCACATTCAACACGGGTGCTTCTACCGACGTCGCAAGGACGGAGGAAGACTTCACTAGCAGACACAAGCTCCCAGTCAACTAGTTCTTCCTTAAAGTATGGTCCAAAGGTATTTGGGAGAGCCCTCGACGGTGGCTTTATCGTTGATAGTAGCCGGAGCAGAGAGTGTACTCTTATTAAGGGGCTTCTCAACAACGCCCGCAGCTTGACATTCTGCCTCTATAATTCTCTCAAAGGTGGATAGAACACGTTCACGGACTTTGGGATCGTACGCCTGAACACAAAACTTGAGATCCAACTGGTCGGGGATAATGTTTGCTGCATGGCCGGCTTGGATACTTCCACAGCTGACGACTGCCATTTCTCCCAGGATCACTTCACGACTCACGATAGTTTGCAGGCGCGTGATAATTGTTGCGCCGATGCCGATGGGATCGATACATGTCTGAAGAGCCGAGCCGTGTCCACCGCGTCCGTATATGCACACGTCGAATGCATCAGCCGACGTGAGCAGCCGACCGGAATGAATACTAACGGTGCCTGTTTTCATCCTCATAACGTGCTGCGACAGGACAACGTCTGGTTTAGGAATCTTCTCATATAAACCATCTTTCATCATCTTCGATCATCGCTTTGGTGCCCGACAATGCCTCCTCCGCTGGCTGGAAGATACAGATTACAGTATCGGACCAGTGATCTCGGGCGGCATGCAAAAGTTCAGCACCAGCCATGAGGCTTGTCACATGTGTATCGTGACCACAGGCATGTATCACTGGCTTTTCTACTCCATCTTTGCCATTAACGACTTTGCGGCTAGCGTAGGGTAGTCCGGTCTTTTCCTCTAAAGGCAGAGCGTCCATATCTGCTCGAAGAAGAACGGCTAGCCCATCGCCATTGCGAAGGATGCCGGCAACGCCATATCCACCAATATGTGTATGGACCTCGTATTCTAGCTTTCTAAGATCGTCTACAGCGATAGCCGATGTCTCTTCTTCTTGAGAGGATAACTCGGGTGAGCTGTGAAAATAGCGATACAGATCTTCGAATGGCTCCAACTTCGGTCGGTATCTATTGATGATTGCCCGTAGGCTATCATCTCCTGGCGAATCTATTGGTATTCAATATCAATGCACGTTCGATACAAACGGGTATGGTGTAGTTGTAGTGTCCACCACCTCTGGTCTGCATGGTTAGTACGGTCGAGACAGCGTCTGACAAGGCCTCAAGTAATTGGGTGTTACGTTGCGGGATAATGCGCAAGGTCGAATTCCGGATACTTCTTATATATGTATCACGTCAATGATAGGAAAACCGGAGGGAGCCGTCATGAACGGTGATATCCCCGTATATCCATCGATTAGAAGCTCAGATTTATAGTTGGTGCTACTGGAGACAGCATAACAAAGAAAAGATAAGTGGTACATACATAGCGGGGATCTAAGAAACTATATTCGAATAGACCTGAATCTTATTACTATCACCTACAAAGAAAACTATTAAGTCTAAGTTAGGGATCCTTGCCTCGTGACTAGTACTTAGCAGGGTATATCCATGGTCTAATGGATCCTTCTTGTCATTTTATTTGACCCATGTACTTGCAGCAGACATCTCCAATTCTCATACACTCGGACTGTGAAGGTAGGCTAACGCACTGCATCATGGAATGACTTCTATAGATTACCTAAAATACCAATCGTATACACCTGCTCCATAATCACTCACTCCAGGCTGTGACATGACTGCCCAACTGTAATTAAGTTATCGTATTTACCGAGATTTATCCGTTAGCTCGTTTATTCCACCAACAGATTACTTACAGCGCTAGTAATACCAACTGTAGATCCATGCATCAGGATATCACACTATTCACAGGGGAAAAGAAAAGAATTGGGTCTGCACGCCCTGTATGGACTGATTAACCTACACATCCCCTCAAAATGGACAAGAGATGTAAAAGTACAAAATCAAGTAAAGAAATATACCATCCAAATCAATTATTGACTTCCCTGGCTGGGGTGTCTCGGTACATAAATAGGTGACGACCCCGTCCTATCTTCTCTCCTCCCTCTTCTTTCTGCATAGTCATCCTATTAACACATTCTACCTTTGGAGAAAACCTCAAAAACACAATTAAATACCTTAGCACAATGAACCTCTGCAATCTCCTGATCCTCTCTGCCCTTCTTGGCATGGCAAACGCAGCAGCTATCGCCCCGGCCACCAGTCCCACTACTCCTAAGGAGTTTAGAGTCCTCAACAAATGCCACAATATCTGTACCGGACACAACGACTGCCCAGAGAGTTGCCCTTGTGACATGCACAATATATGTGCTCCACGGTGTACGTCTACCTTGATTCAACGATACAAATACTAGAACACTGACAGACGAGCAGAAAAAAACTCGACCCGTTACTGAAGACTAGTCTCAGACTCCTTTGCTAAAACCTAAATGGTCCGCTTACCCTACGCTGGATATCAGGGAGCATCCATGACACTGACGATATGCTATAGACTGCCTTCGAGTCAGCGTTTTGCAAGGTGTTGATCCTTCTGTTGGAGATGATAAACTGGATCCTTCAGATAGGACCGGATTATGCTTTCTGGTTGGAGAATGTGGCTTTCACTTGGATTTACTTGGAGCCGGTCTTGATAGCATTGGTCGCTTGGAGTGATCATTTGTATTAACTTTACTTGAGTCTGAGTGGTTAATTCAGCGGGTTTGAATCTCTCCTCGTATGGGTAGGATAATATGATTCGTTGGGATAATGATTTGAATAGACTATCATTCCGACGGGCTTTTAGGTACTTATTAGTACTTGAGTGGAATACCCTCGGTCTTACCGTAAGCATGCACGAGAAGACAATTGATGATATGTAATGACATGGGCGTTGCCATAAATATATTTTTAGTCCTCGTGTCTCATTAGATGTCAGTCGCGTCAAGAAATGACCCTTCCTTCTGATAGGAGCCCCATTGACATTTCAGATATACTAGCTAGGCAGAAACACTGTAAAAGCCCGCTTTGCCTTTAACCCAGGCTTCTTCGATCCGGAAGGCCTTATGTATGCCTATCTAGACTTTGTAGCCGCATGTGGATCCGAAGTGGAGCCCCGGTGACGAGGGCCATCCTTCCGATACTGAACCAAAAAAAACTTTCAAGCGCACACCTTTACAAGAGCGAAAAAGGTCAGCCGAACGCGGGGGTCGAACCCGCAACCTTGAGATACCGTGATGACTAAGAGTCTCACGCTCTACCGATTGAGCTAGCCCGGCTTCTGTTGATGTATCAAGGAAAAGGTCGGAATGATATCGGGACAAGAGGTCTTGGGTTTCCTCGTTCCAGTACTGTTTGCCTAGGCAATACCAGTACCCCCGATTGTCTCCCCACCCTTTGGATTGATGCCTGCTCCGGTGGCTCGCTCAGGGAGTGGCAAACGGATAAAGATAGAAAGTTGGGAGGCTTCCCAAGAGCTAGACTCGGCGTTCCAACATAACGTCTTCAGAGAAAAATGCCATTGGTGCGAACGTCAGCACTACCTTGTCAAATCAGTGGCCAGATTGCCACAGGCAGCACCGTTCATCCTCACTAATGTGACCCCTCCTACTAAGGGAAAGCACGAGTTACGCGCTCGTGCCGCTAGTCACCTTCGTCATGAGGCTCCCATAGCTGGCCAGATTCTAGCCAAGGCAGAATTGAATATATTGATTGCATATTGCAATACACGCTATTTCGAGTGCCACACGGAACACCGGGAATATCATAGAATGGTGAATTACCAGCAGGACATGTGCAACACCAGATTGATAGGGTGGGATGAACTCAGCAGGCCAAACGTCATTGCACGCGCCAATCCACTAGTAGCCTGGGCTATTCGCTGATTAGTACTGATGAACAAGCGCATTTAAATGCTGAAGATTACCTATGTAAGTGTCCGAGCATTTGATGCCGGGAACTGAGTACGGCGCTTGACCGTGATGGTGGGAGATCAAAAGAAGCAACGATGGCCAGTGGTGTCTGTGGCTGAGGCTGAGCCGTATTCAATTTCCCAGGTATCGGTTTGGAAGGCTGAGGCTGAGACGGTATGACCCCCGAATCGGCCTAGCGACCCCTTATCAAAATGACCCGACGATCACCTCCATCGTTCGTGTTAGGACTTATTCTTAGAACAGAAGCGAAACGAGACCAAAATAAACGAGATGAGAGCTCCAGGATGTTGTAGGTTACCGACAGAATGGTTCTAAACAATCCTAGGTCTCAGAAAGATCCGCGACTATGAGCCAGCGGCTGCAAAGCAAATAAGAGTCGAGAACAGTTCGGCGGCTGCTGATGCTAACCTTACAGGCGTAGAAAAGCAGCATCAACCAACGATTATGATAAAGTTAATGGATGCAGATGCATGAAGTATGTATGCAATGGCTCAGGGCTGCATTCTTTTCAGGGGTGGTAACGCAGCAGTCTTCTCCGGTATTACAGAAGAGTAATACGGAGGAAAGTGAAGGTGGTGGTTGTTGAAGGGGAAATTGATGTCGTGAGTGCGGCGCAGACAGAGGGAACACGAGAAGGTCAAGCCACTCAAGCCACAGAAAGGAGTTGAGAATATCGTCATCATACTCTGTACTTCTAGTGAGAAAAAGAAAGCATTCTGACTCGAAGTGTCCCCGACTTCCCCCATCGGGTAAGCGACAGGTTGTTGGGAGGGGATCTGGACAAACATCTAACCCCAGTTGTAGTAGTGATGTGGATACAGGATGCAGGTGGGAAGGGGGATTGACCGACTTCTTCTGTCAGTAAGACCAATCAGATGGCCTAGATCCTCTACCATCCTTGCGATCAACCGGTATGGTCATGGATAAATGGAGCACTGCCTGCGCGCACCAGCCACAGTTCCCCCGCCAGTAACGGGGCCTCGTTTGAGCCTTAGTAACCACTCTCGTGCCATCCTTGAAGGCTAGCTTCCTGAGTCACCCGCCCATCGCACCCTAAATTACCGTAGAACACTTTTCCGCATATCATCTGCCAGGCTACCATCCACTATAGGACGAAGACTATGTTTTTGTACTGTATTGTATTTTACTTTATTTTATTCTATTCTATTTATTTTTAATATCATTTTATTTTCTTCGACACTAGTTCTCTTGTGACCAATGCGGTCATAGTGCACTTCCCGACTTCTGTATTTGTATGCTTCTAGACATAGATGCCTCCTCCCTCAGGTAGTTACTATATAACCTTCCTCAACACCCCCCCAAGTTGAAGATCCTCCTACCCACTCCTCAAATTACACATCCTTCCAATATAATCCCTGCTGCCTAATATCCAACACATTATAAACTCTTCTGGTCCCAATACATCTTGATCTTCTGCGTTCGCGCATACCACCATCACTACCGATCCAAGTTTACAACTATACCGTCACGGTGTCTCCTCAAAGATTTTCGTCTCGGTTTATCACGCTGCCTCGACTCTTTCCTATACGAGATACAGTCATCCATCAACGAGCCCCAGCTAGAAGACAATCATTGCGACGTTCTTCCACCATGCCCGCCCCGATCGACATTGTCGAACCCGTCGTGCCCGTGCGCAATCTCGAGGCCGACGAGGTATACGTGATGGACGCTTTTGAGCGTCACGCAAGCCACTGTCCTCAATGCGCTGACCCTCTGAAGGCGCACGAAGAGAACCGCTCTCTGTGTGAACGTGGGCACCAATACGCCATCGACGTCGCCGATTACCTTTACAGCAAGAACGGAAAGTCATACTCGGCGCTCGACCGTGAGCTCAATCAGCCAACTCTCGTCAAGATCCCCCGCACCTGTCTAGCTGTGCGCGCACTGCTACTTGCCATTGAAGATGGTCTGCGCCTGAACCGCAAAGGACGAGGAGCCGTCAAGGCCCCTCGCTCTCCTATTATCACCTATGACCGGACATACCCTGTTCCTCCTCGCCGGTCAGCAACACCACCAGAGCAGCCCGCCTTATACAATGAGATCATCGAGCGCGAGCCCCGCGACATGAAACGCCGCCGGGTCATTGTCTACTCCTCTCCTCGTAGTTCTCCTAGCCGGGGCTCGCTGTACGAGTCTGATGCAGCAGAGCGCAGACGCTACAGGGAATCGTCGCGCATTTACAGACCGACCGAATACCACCGCTGAGCACTTTCATGCGTGAGATCTCTTAGTTCATTTTTTCTCGATACATTATATACGGACCACACCATTGCCGTGCTGCAGGCAGTGCTATTCGACCTCTGTCGTCTTTGTGCATGCATGATTCAGCCGGGCAGGGCCCAGCTCATGTGCGAGTCCATCCCACGCGAAACGTGCCCATCCGACTCCCAGCTTTGGCCGGGTACGGTTGCTCGCGCCGATCGGCTTCTTCAGCGCTTTTCCCATGGACGGAAAGATTTCCTATGTGATTTAGCCATTTTTTCAGTTGAGGAACATTGTCTCTATCCCCGTCAGAAATGATACGAGTCCAATAACCAAAACAAATGAGCAACCTTCCAAGGAAAATTGAAGAAAAAAAAAGGGTTTCACGACAGCTTGCAAGTTTTAGTATTGTGTTGGCTTTTTCAGTTGATATGATTGGAAGACGATATGCATGCGAGGAGTGAGTCATGAGTTTTTGGTTTCACAAGATGCAGCTATCTCAGCCTACCAGATTGCGTAGAATTTACTTCTCCGCACACCATCTTTTCCTTTGTCGTTAGTGACTAGTATAGCTTTATGATTTGATGTATTTATAAAGGTCGAGGATAATGGAGAAAAGAGGAAGAAAGGGAAAAAATTTTAAAAATCTTTTTTAAAAAAAAATAAAATGGGATCCTATTGAGCGAGATAACTCTAGTCGAATACAAGAAAGTTATACTGAATTAACCATGGATACATTCTTTTAAGGACTATAGATAGATTACTAGTGAGTCACAATATGCATCTCACCCGACCCTTAATAGTAGCTTTTAGTATTACTCATAATTATGTATGGATACTAAATTCTAATGCATGTTGGAATTAAGTTAGTAGTCAGTACCATGTACTGGTACTGGTACTGGTACCATCGATACCATCTGGAAATCATGGCGGTGCAGGTGTGGTATATTCAATCATGCATTGAAAGAATAAATGTGAATGATATTTCCATAGATGGGCATTTGCAGGTTATTCATATATTACTCAAGAAAGACAACATCCGGGACAACAAACAATGAGTTTATAACTGATATGAATAACAATAATGGAAGAAAGAAAGGCTATATGTGAAAGACTACCTGTACTACAGAAGAAGCAAAAGGTAGGGCTGACTTTAGAAGAGTCAGGGAAAAGAGCATTGATGTAGTAGGTAATGCGAAAGGCGAACCACGGTCGAAGAAGGATAAAAGGGGCCTTCTTTTCTTTGTTCGACCGAGTTGTACAACTGAAGTAGTGCTTACTCCGTACAAGAAAGAAAAAAGAAGATTCTCGCAAAGCGGACATATAATATTTCTGGATGAGATTCCTAGGCGAATGCCTATGCAGATTACCCAAGCACTATATAATCACCTTTGAAGTCTCCTCAACTTATAAGAGAGTTCAATATAAAGATATTCGATATTCTCATTCACTGATTCCCCAAACCGTAGTTAAGACTGTGAAAATATTACTGCCATGGCCTTGACCTGATTTGTTTCCTATTGATGGGAGACCTCATTCGGGCTCATTCCCCAGAGTCTCGTACTATTCCCTTTTTCCCAGCTAATCGAAACTATCTCCCTGTTACCTCTGTCGCGTCTGTCGACTCGCTGATATCACGTCCTTGTGGTGTTTTATCCCACAGTGAACGGGAGCGCATTCCCAGAGTCCAAGCCTTTGCCCCGAAAGCAGTCTTGTCTCCATCTCGAATCCGTATCGACTCTGTCAAAAACCATACACACACTGACGACTTTCACTTCTAGCTTCCTCTCCTAACACTCCGTATCAGGCTCACAAGATGGCGGAGAGATTCGAAGCAGACAAGCTCCACAGCGAGCTCGACGTTCTCGTCAACTACACCGACATCGAAAGAGATCTGGACAGACGCTTTCGGGAATCCTATTCGCCCTTTTCCCCCACCATCCATCGCCCGGTCACTACAGAGACACTGGATCATTCCTCCCCCATATCTACAACTTCTTACATTCTCAAAGCCCATCTCCCCACCGCCGCCCCAGAGGAAGACAGCCACACTAAAGAATCCGCCATGCAGTACAGCAGCGAGGAAGAGGCCTCTCTCAAAGAGTCTATGGTCCAGGAGATAGGCGCTATCGAAAAGAAAGAGCAGGTATCCAAATGGCAAGGCGGCGTTGGCCTGAACCGTCCCGTCTCGACGACTAACAAACATAATTCCGAGCCTGCTCCCATTGCGGACCACGAAATGTGTCTCAACAACACTGAGGCACCAGAGTTGCCCACCGAGAAGGCAACCTCATACAGCGGATCTGAAAACGGCACAGGGTAAGTCCAAGGCTAGTTTTCTGGTGCAGTGGGCGTGTCTTCTAATGAGTAGCAGTATTCAGCCAACGGGAGAGATCCAAATCAACAAGTCACCTGCTGAAGGCGCACTTGACGACTCGTCGAGCAATTTCAACGACGACCTGTCAGATGGAGAGAAGCCCGTTCTGTTTAAACGTGAGCGTAAGACCTCGCCGGGCTCTCCTGACGGCTTTGTCTTCAAGAGACGTCGCAGCGCTCGTATTGCTGCTCTGCTTGCCAAATCGGAGTAACGCCAATCTACATTATCCGGGGGTGGGTGCGGTCTCTTTCTCTGGAGATCCATGATTGTGTTGCTAACTTAGGCGATAAGGTTGTACATTAATGTGTTGGTCGGTGTTGGACGCCCTATGACCTTTTTACTTGCTTCTGAAAATAGCGAGCCACCTTTTGTTACATGTAGTGCTGGGCATTTGGCGATGGGTGGGATTGTGTACTGCAGAATCTCTTCATATCGGTGGTCGCACATAGCTTAAGGGGTGAAAAGTTTGATATATCTTGACAAAGTAGAGTCGCGAAAGTCTTCTAAGACCTTAATTGTTATTTTCCTTACTTAATGGCGGCACGCTGGATTAGTTTATCTATGGAGAAAGGATCTCTCCTGGTCTGCGCAAGGATGATGAGAATCCGACTCCACCGACAAGAATCCACACCATCACCTCATCATCATGCGACGATACACTATTTCTCCCACTTCATGTACGTCGCAAGCCGTCCAGTCCCTTAAAGTCAATCACCCCGGGGCGCAATCGATAAAAGAACCTTTGCCCTAAACTCGTCGACCAGTCCCCGAATTGGCTCCCTCGCAGAAAGTTAACCATAATTCAGAGAAAAAGAATCGGTGCCTCTAGATGTCCGCAAGCTGCGGCTGTGCATTCCTAACACTCCGATGATATGTAAAGAGGTCGCCTGACAATCCAACAGTCGTAACAAAAAAGACGCAGCGAAAACACCGACAACGACAAAACCCCGCAGTTAAAGGAAGGTAAATAAAATGGTCGAAACGGTGTGAGACAAGGTTTATCGAAACAAGAGCGCTATTTAGCTCCTGGGGTCGACAGTCCCGTAGATCGACCAGGTTCAACCCTCCCGTTCAGACTAACAGCTCCATGTGACCACATGACACGGCCTACTAAGCTGTAGACATCGAAGGAAAACCCAGCGATGGGCAGAAAGGTGCATAAACACACTATTCTCGGAGGACAAGGATCCCACACGGACACTTAGCATGCACGAGAGTAGTTCCCGCCGCGGATTAAGCCGGCACTAAAGCAGCTCGAAGTATCCGCTAGCACGGTCCACAACTTGTGTAGTTGTCCTAAACTGATCATGCGGCGAGGCCATGCCCTTTCGAGTACACACTATGTTGTGGTCACCAGATATATATGTATGCATTTTTTTTTTAAAAAAAAATGTCTGGACCATATGGGGTTCTGACTCATGTTCAAAGACGCTGTTCTCCTGTCCTAAACTTTAGGGGCCTGAACACGCAGGTTGCGATCAACGTCCTAGGGATGAGGAAGTGCGTAGTAAAGAAACGAAGGAAAAACCGGTAGAGCAAATAATATAAGAGATGGATCAGTCGTATAGAACAAACGAAGTTTCCGTAAGATGTATGAATATACTAGATCTTCAATTGGGTAGCCCTACATCGACGATCAGCCTAGTAGATTAAGCAAGTATGGCAGCCCCATAGAACTAGCAGTGATTAATAGATCAGGTGGCCGGAGAAATTTTCACATTCTGTTTAAGATAAAGTTAGTTTGTGCAGGCTATTCTTAGAGCTAGTGATACAGGGTCTCCAGCAAAAGTACTATACTAGCCATCTGTAATTATGGTTCCATCCTTTGTTGGCATATCCAGCAAGAAAATGAGATTTCCGTACAGATACTGCTTTTCTACAGGCTGTATAGCCTCGGAAAACAAGACAAAGAAGATTATAATTGTCGCAAAGGGTGTCCTATAGCCTGGAACTCGGGGGACATGGGCATTTTGAAATGAGCCTGAGCCAACTGTAAGACTGGAAAGTCACATTAAGGAATCAGACGCTGGCCTTGTTAAAAAAAAAAAAAAAGGTACTAAAGTAGTGAGTCCCATGAAGAGAAAAGATAAATAATCACCCAATGAAGTTCCGAGGGGTAGTATGTAGTGATGCTTGAGGAACAATTGAGACAAGTCAGACCCACATCGCGAACTATTCCATTTTCACAACACATGGTCACGTGTCATTATCGCGAGCCCAAAGTTCGCCGCCGCATCTCCGAAGATCTTGAATGAATCTTTGAAATCAGGTGCCAACGCTCCCATTCTTTCCCTTTTACCAGAGCCGCCAAAATGGCCAAGAAAGGTAAGTACATATATACTCATCTCTTTGTTTGGCGGACTTGATACCCTTCTGGCGACATACGATATTGTGTGGAGGACAATCTCGCTGACATTGATGCCAACAGCCAAGTCTCGTACCGTCGCAGTTCGTCTCATCTCTATGGCCATGACCGGCTTTTACCGGACGATGATCAGGCCTCGTACGCATCGCCCCCTGAGCATGCTCAAATATGATCCGGTCGTGAAGAAGAAGGTGTTGTTCCTTGAAGCGACAAAGGGCGGAAGGGCGAAATAAACTACAATCTCTCTACTCCTTCCCACGACAAATCACGCACACACGATGGCGGATTCGGTGTTGAGGCGGTGTCGGACTGCACAGTTGACAAAACAACATCTCGGTAAAGGACAAGCTGTGTGGTTGCCACTGAGTCCGTAGTATCGAACGATAAACCATGTACATTAGGCAACATCAGTGCGGGTAATACTTGGAAGGTTCGTTCTACCCCGAGCTATTACTGCGCTGTGTATTTTCTTCGGTTGGCATTCTGGCGTTTAAAGCAGTACAATCTGGGTCAATAAATGTGTTCATATACCTGTTTCAGGATCCATTCATCTTTGCAACCATATTTCTGTCGAGATCCCTCGAAGATTACTTCAAACAACCTGGCAATGACGCCACGTATAACCCATATAGATACATGATGAGAGTGATACCTGAAATTCAAGCAAATATCTCTCAGATTAGTCTGTTAAAGCGAGCGCTGTAACGATCACCTACAAAGCTTAGCACACATTCACCAACCATGTCTAAGCGGGTAGGTTCTTACCTCTGGTCCTCCTTCCTCCACGAGCTGACCATCTTTGGTTATTAGGGCGGCTGCTCCCATTCAAGGAAGAATAGCGGCTGCTACCAGAGGCGAGACTCGTAGGACTCGCCTTGCGCTCGACAAACCTAGAATTAGTCCTCGTCTGTTGTCTGCGCTGGGGTGAGGTCGAAACCCTTGCTCTTTTGTTATCGACGGAGTCCATACCCCCAGCACTATGGCGATCCAGTGTATTACTGCTCGAAGGATAAAAAGAATCCTGATTTGCGAACTGCTCCTGGCTGCGCACTTGAGATATCTGCCGGCTCCTGCTATAAGTTCGTCGGCTCATTCGGACGGGTCTTCCAAGAAACGGCATCTGCAATGTGCTTCCCTGGTCGTGACCGTTTTCAGAGTCCGGAGCCTTACGTTTCTCTCCACTTGTTGATGGATTCTGGGTTTCAAATGTAACTGCCTTTGGCGTTACTACAACGTTTTTCTTCTCTTCGGTGGTTTGAGTATCCTGACCAATTGGCTGGTCGGCCTCAAGATGATGATTCTTTCTCTCCAGTGGCCCGAGTTCCCCCGCTTGCGTTTTAATGTCCTCCGTTTTCACCGTAGCATGTTTCTTAGAAGTGCCGGCTGCCACATCACTACCTCCATTTGAATCACTTAGAGTGCCAAGTTTCTCTGTGGCGAACTCTTTGTCCGGTGTCGGAACTAGCATGGCCGCAATATCGCCATGATCTTGTTCAGAAATCGAACACGAAGCCGGTGATAGCTGTCGGATGCTTGAAAATGGTACGATGCTGTTGGACTGCTGTGTTTCCGGGACACATGGAGACTTCCTATCAGCCACTTCGAACTTTCCAGCTTTCAAATCGTCCTTGATTGGGGAGGAATATACACCTCTCTGGAAGCTCTGCGTCCGGTAGATCAATTCTGTTGTTTGGACAACGTCATTTTCAGAGACACCACAGCTTGGCTGGGGAGTTGAAACAATGGGAGCACATTTGTCATCATTTTCATTACCACACTGGCTTAGACCTCGGTCCGTAGGCTCATGCCATGTGGTAAAGTCTAATGTCTCCAATTCTGCTGGTTGTAGAAGGGTCATCAATCTCTTCCACGTTTCTGGAGAGAGTTCCTTTGGTGATATGGCATCCATCTGGCCAAGCAAATCTTTTATTTTTTTCACCCAGTGTTCTGAATCTTGAACTCGTCGAAGCAATGTGTGTATTTCAGACTTTGCCTTCGACTTCCCACTCTCGAGGTTTAATCTAGCTGATATCTCCGTTGAGAGCTCCTTTTTGATCCTTGTACACTCTTCTTCCTTCGCCAGGAGGTCTTTCTGAAATGTGTCAAGTTTGTCTTGTGACATCTGAGATGATATACATGTTTCTTCCTTGACGATAGTCAACTCCTTTTCGAGACTAGCGATCTTTGCATTGGCATCGTTGAGCTGTCCCTGCACGGATGACTTCAGCGCTGCAGTCAACGTTTCCATTTCTCGAAGTCGGCTGATGTCGGCATCTTTCTCCGCAAGTAAGGCGTCTTTCTCGATACAATCTCTCCCGAGGGCTTGAATCTGATTCTCCTTTTCTACAAACTTCGGAAATCAGTAAGAGCTCTTTGTTGGGCGCTGTCTTGCACCCACCAAGCATTCTACTTCATTCTGCTTCTTCGTATATGCAGTTTCTTTTTCAGCCTGTATATCGTCAGCAAATGCTCTATTACTTAGGAATATCGAAACGCACTAACGCCTTTTGCACTTTCAACAACTCATGTTTGACCTTCTGAATACCTTTGTTGAGTTCAACCTTCTCCCGTAGCAGTTCATGTATCTGCTGTTCGTATTTGGCTCTATGTTGATCTCGGGCAATAACGCTGGCCCTATTAAGTTCTTCGCGAACCTTGGTCTCTATGGCCTCCACTTCAGCTCGTAGTGTAGTAGTTTCTGATTCAAGGTTACTTGCGCGTGCTTCTGCTTCCTGACCCTTCGTAACAGCTTCCAGTAATGAAAGTCTAATTCCTTCATTCTCGGCAGTTCTGCTCAGGAGCTTTTCTTCGCTTCTACTCAGCTCTGCTGATAGTTGCTGAATCTTTAGTTCAAGCTCTACCCTTTCTTGAGTCTCCGCGGCCGTAGGCTCGGATTTTTCTGGGATTTGCACTTCAAAGAGTCGGGATTCAAGATGTTCTATTTGCTGAGCGAGGCCGTTCTCTCTATTCTGGATAACATCTAGAAAAGCACAGAGCTTGTCAATACTCGAGACGCAATCTTCAAGCCTTTCGTGTAGACTGATACATCTGGCTTCATTTGTTGAAAGCTGTTTGTATAAATTAGAGCCACTTCCCACAGTTTCGCAAACAAATTGGAGCTGCTCTGTCAAACGCTGTGTCCTATCTTCATTGACTTCAGAGCTCCTTTGTGAAGTTGTCATCAACGCATTCGCAAGAGATTTAATTCTGGCGGTGTGCTATCAGCCATATCCTTTCCCAAAGAGCATATCAGACAGTCCATGACTCACTGAAATAGACAATCTTGAACAGTCGCTTTACACTGCTGTACGTCTAGCTTCTCCCGTATGGAGTTCGCACTCATGTGCTTGAATGACATATGATACTCTTCGAGGATTTGTCTCAAGATTGATTGGACGGTTGCTTGGGATATCTCAACTTGCTTTCCTACAGTCTCAAACTCAGAATCAAGCTTCTTTAGCATTCCAAGCTGGTCAGCCCTGATAAGGTTTATCTTTTTCGCTTGGAGACGTGAGTTGTCCTGTATGTACGTTTCTAACAACCTAGACCTTTTCTTTTCATCAGATAGCCGCTCCTGAGCAGAATTTGTCTTTTCCTCTGCGTTCACCAAAGCCTGTTTCATTGAGTTGACCATAGCCCGTGATTCAAGGAGGTGGCTTTGACTCTTTTCAACGACACTAGAGGATTGAAGTAGTCTCTCTCTTGCTTCCGTAATCTCATCTTTAATATCATTTCTTTCTTTGTTTAGAGATACCCTTGTTAGTTTTAGCTGAGTCGCTTCACCGCGAAGGGCTTCATAACCAGACCCCAGCTCGTTGAGGATGTATTTGAACTTCGCTAGCTTCTTCTTCCAAGCCTCCAAATGAGACTTATACTCTCTGGATTCCAAGATCTTGCTTTGGATCTCGCCACTGACAACCTCGAGCTGGCTTCTCAAGGCGTTGTTTTCCTCCGTCAGTTCTGATATATTAGCCTCCATCTGTTGTCTTACACTGGAAGCAGCAACGTCCTTCTCTTCTCTGACCTTCATTTTTGCGATCAGAAGCTGGAATAGATCCTCCTCCGATAATTCCGTACTACCGCTATCGGCAAGAGCAAAAGCCGACTGCCTTGAAATTACTCTTTCCCCAGTCATGCGACGGTGCTTCACGACTCTAGACTTGTTATTCGTAGGAGACAATGAAACATTTCTCCCACCCTCCTGTGCTGGGCGCTCAGTGACACATGACTGCCACTTTGCAGTGCATTGCTTCAAGGGCTGTGGCAATTGTTCTTTGATCTTGTTTTGTAAACACCACATGATTCTTCTGCATATGGAAGATAATCACCTACCTTGTTTCTGGGAACAGATATTTGGTTCGTCGCTGATATTGTCTCAGCGCAGTCTACCGAACTTGACTAGCTCACATACCTTGTAGCTCATTTTCCGGAGATAGAAGTTGCCCATTGATAATAGACAGCATATGAACAGCTCCTACAAAGGGTTCTCGATTCTTCCCCGAGGAATGAACATTGGAGGCAGGAGTATACTCCGTGCTAATACGTGGCCTTACTTGGTCATTCACGACCTCAGACACGTGGGTCGGGACGTCTGAAGGTGCAGGAGAAACCGTGGTATTTTGGCGACTTGTACTGCTTTCTGTATTGTCCAATTGAGAAGTGATGTGTCTATATACATATATCTTTTAGCATGAAACGTAATAGCCACAAGCAAGGCACCTTACTTTGATTGATTATTCCGCGTTGGAACTCTAAAGGCTCTATGTCTCTCCTGATTCACTTGTGTATTATTGTGAGGTACCGGGATAGTGGACCCTCGCTTGGGTGTCGGTTGAAAAGTAAATGACCTTCCATGAGGGGCAGGTCTGGCAAAAGAGAAAGCTGTCAGGTCAATACTAGAGCTCCGAGGGCGTTTCACAAGGGGAGCCGGATGTATTTGTTTGGTTGTCCAGTTTGGCTCTGAATCCTTTTCCAGAACGGCTTTAAGATTAGGTGACACAGGTTCAGTGTTAGATCCCACCATTTGTAGCAGCAGCATCTCCTCATCATCTCCAATCTCATCCAGATCACTGTCTCTTTCTCTATCTGAAGTGACTAAAGAATCCTTCATGTATGGGGCGTGACCTTCATTCTCCATGTTGACCTAGTCGGTATAGTATGTCCTGGGCTGATAGAACCCCGAATGTCAATGGAGTATGTGGGTCGGGACCAGGCCTCGGAAAGTATGGTAAGTATTGTGCATCTGCCTAAAGCATAGTCGGCTGATGAGATGGATGAGGGGACTCGATTGGACTACTCGTGGTTTTGGAAAATGATGGAGTCATGGAGAAGAAAGAGAATTGGTTAAGAGGTGTCCCCGAAGACAGTTCCCATGATGGCCATGATGGTCATGTCTCAATAGGAAGGAGCACATAGAAGCCTGAGGATTACGGCTTCCACGGGTGATAGAAGCTCTACTAGATATAAGTCACCGACCATTAAATATTATTTACTACTAATAGTAGTACTCTTTACTACCATCAAGTTATACTGACGAAAACATAATCATGATGATTATTAAGTGCTTGGTTATTACGCCAACTACTGATATGATAATCCATCAACATTATCAACACATACCTGCTCTCAATGCTTTACGTGAACGTGTTTCTTCCTCGTTCAGGAGTCAAATAATTAGTGTAACCCTCTAGGTGAGGGCTGTAATTGTTCCACGACCCTAGATCCACGGCCAATGCTTACATATAGAAGTCTATGTTGCTTTTTATTCTCTTCTTTTTTCTCTCTTGTCGCTGAGTTACTCACGACCATTAGATCTACAGCTCCTTTTAACCTTCATTGCCGCAATTTCTTGCAGGGCTCGCCATACCAAGATATAAGTCGTTTCTACAGTAACAGGGACTTCGTCGGTGAACTGCTACCCCAAACTGAGAATCTACGAGGATATTGAAGTCAGCCTAGCAGAATAAAAAGGAGTCCTGATTCACTTTTCCGCTCTATTTAAAACTCCGATAAACTTGGTGTTTCCTGCCCCTCTGGCGCTTCTTCCGTGTCTCTCATTGGTTGCGGCCTCGATACCAAGGACGGTTATCACAAGGATTGACGCATGATATCACATTCCCGGTCGTCTCTTGCGAACATGATTCGCTGCGTGTATCCAAATTTAGGTTCTTCAGCACGTCGGTATAGCCCAGTTGATAGAGTAGAATACGCCTTCTCATCCTTCAGGGCTTGGGTCCGTTATTGTCACCCTATCACGAGGTTGTACCTGTCATACAGTCTCTTCCTTCGTACTCAGGTAGCGCCCATAATATCTTGCCTAAAGGTGCTGTAGAGTATTGATAGAGCTACTCTCTTGGTCCCCCTCCTGGTTGTTTCGTTTATTATCTCCTTGTCGCTTCACAACAAAGGGAAGGCATTCTCATACTTCTAGATACAATACAGAAACTTAAAGACCTGATCAACTTATTTTATCTCTCAGCGTGAGGACATAGACATACTCGACATGTCCGGGGCAATAGGCTACTACTGCTCTTGTGTTATCATCGTCGCTCTGGCAGCACAATCGAACGCACAGGGGCTGATAACCGATGTCGAAGGCCCGGATGGAACCGGTACAACGAGGTCGTCATCCCCCAAATCATTATCAGCAGGGATGATTGTCCTGTGCACGATAGTCGGGGTAGTGGTTTTAATTGGAAGTCTGTTCTCCAAGCCCGAGTCCTCTTCGCCCGCTTGGTAAAGGATACTAACATCAGCCATTCTTCAGTCACGTCGACTGTTCTGTTCATCATCGCGAAACGACGTCAATGGGCAATGCGCGAGGCAATAACTCGATCTGCTCGACGAGCCACACAAGCCATCAAAACACCATTGTCTGCCAGGTTTCCGAGGTCTCAGCTCCCGCAAGGTGGAATGAGCTCGGGCGATAATTCTACCCGTCGTGTTGAAGGAAGAAGCCACAGACAGAAGGCCAATCCCAAGCACAATGATATAGAAAAGAACTCTCTGATTACGGAAAACGAACGAGCTAGAAATGGGGTAAAGTCGCGGACCTGGGGTTCACTTTTCTCCTTTGGTCGCTCATAAATGACTTTCAGTCCACTTTTTTGCTTGTATGTTCGTAGTGAGCTGGAGTATGTTGGTTGGTTAATAGCGCTGGCTTGGATCTATGACTTGACATTGGGGCATGTTTGAGACATAGCATTGTGGATTCGTTTTGCTTTATAGTCTATCTTTCAGAGCCTTGTTCTCCTTCTACGTGTCAAGAACTTGATATTAAATGCAACGATACCTTTATCGGACTAAAGAAACGCCCTTAGAGAACGATGAAGCCCGACGTGGTACCGAGTTGATCATGAGTTTAACTACCTCACCTCGCTTCGACAACTGATCACCATTCATATATCCAAATATGGCAATACGAGTCGAGAAAATCAGCCCTAACTACATAAAATACTTTAGCATGTGGACGGTCCATACACCCTCAATCCGCAAAGACCAAATACGATCAATCCCTGACAGCTACGGATCTAAGAATTGTGAAGATCGCAAGCGCTTGCCATAAGAAGAGCAGGATGCGAGTCAACTGCTTCCCTACATCCACCTTCCATACTACTTTTCCCGGTTCTGGAACCCCAGCCTATTCTCGCGAAAGCTTTCCGCCAGTCGAGTTTATTATCATACCCACAGCATCCACTTCCTAACCACAATAATGTAACATTCAGCCGAAGCAATATACAACGGGGACAGTTATACGTGCTCGCCTAATTACCAACTCGATCCACACCATCTGCAGCTTTGCCAAGTCTCCCCGTTTGAAATATGGGAGAAAATGACAGTCAACCTTTACAGAAGTGGAGTGCTTTATACACCATACGACTCGCCCAAAGTCGGAGTCAAAGCAGATACGATACCCATCCACCCTAGAAGCCTCACGATACTCCGTACAACTACTCGGACTTTTTTTGGATTTTAAGACAAGCCAACAAAAAGAAAGGCCCACCTAAGCACGGCAAGTACACTATAAAGGATCAGCTTCCCAATCTCCCGAGACGACCCAAGAAGCGGCTGGGCCATTCATTCCTTCAGTGGAAGAAAAATAAAATTTCGGGAAGGAAAAAAAAGAGTAATCTGTCGAGATCCATAGAGTGGAGCTATCCCGGGCTGGAGATGCACGCTGATTGTGTCAAGTGGCCGCAAATTTAGGTCTTTGGGTCGTTAATATGCTCTGCCGCTGTCACGACCAAATCATGCAACTCGGATTGTGCATTGCTGAGTCAGAGAAACCGTGTGTACCAATATCGAATATCTCACATGGACCTGAGTCAAAGAGAGGTGGCAATCTAGCATACGAACCCGAACCCGAACCCGAACGGAAAGTATCCCACGAGGCCTCGCATGTCAGAGAAACCACGGAAAATAGATCCCCTCAGATCGGGGTCCTACATAAGATGACTCGCATAATCATTGTCAATGCTCAGTGGGGAGCACAAAGAGCTAGTGCTCCCAAACATACCCAAAACCAGTACCTGAACCAGAATATCTCAAACCCGAATGGACCCAACAATCCTTCTCGAAACTCACCTTACAATAAGCCTAAATTTCGGAACCCAAGAAAACTGACACGAGGCCTTAATAATGGAACCAAAGAAAATAAAACTGGTTGAAAGAAAACGGATTCTAGACCCAGACGATCCCGAACCATGGAACCCATGTTTCGGATATATCCCGTCGAAACACGGCATCCCATCCAGCGCTGCTACAGCTCTCGCCTCAGATTCGCCGGGTATCGAAACCCCCTGCAATCTCCGTTTTAAACTCAATTTAACTGAGCAATGGTTATATACATTGCTACCGCGTCCTTACCGGTGCACTTTGAATAACTTCAAGTTTTACGATTATAACACGAGATTTGCATGAAAGAGCTGGCCTCTTAAGTCTCCACCCTCCCATAACATCTCGACCCCGAGTACAGCCAAAGACTAATATCAAATGTCGACCCGACCCGACGCATTAAGAACTACCCGCTCTATGAGCTATCCAACCGACAAACGAACAAAAAGCAATCTACACATCCTCGTAGCTGAGGATGATCCCACAAACAGCACAATTCTGCGCAAAAGGCTAGAGATGTCCGGGCACACAGTATATCTGACGAGGAATGGGAAAGAATGCGCAGCCCTATACCGGGAGAAGGCGAATTGCTTCGATGCAGTATTAATGGATCTACAAGTAGGACACACCCTGCCCTTTAACCGTTAACCATTAAGTGGCATCAAGTGAGCTAACAGGCGAGGACATAGATGCCCGTCGTTGACGGCTTGACGGCAACGAAGATGATCCGGGAAAGTGAACAATCCTCCGCCAAGGGGGAGGCGCTTAAGAAGCGGGTACCGATATTAGTTGTTTCTTCGTCGTCGACCGAGAAAGATCGACAAGTATATATCGATACGGGCTTTGATGGATGGGTTATGAAGCCAGTTGGTTTTCACCGGATCCCTGATCTTTTGGACGGAGTCTACGAAAACGAGCGTCGCAGCAACTATATATATAGACCGGGGAAATGGGATGAAGGTGGCTGGTTCGAAGGCTGATCCACTGGTTGAGGACTTTGACGCTATTGTTTGGTTGTTCCCGGAGAGTTGGTGGGCTCCTGGGCTTATTTTCATGCCGTTACGATGATTCTCCTGTACATATACCTCCTGTCTGAACACACGATATCCTGCACATAAGTACCAAATAATTATGATATATACTGAATATTCGGTCAAGCTATCTAATCCTTCATAATATAAATAGCATATCAATACGTATTTACAGTAGGTAACTCGAGGTCGGCCTTGCGTTTCTCAGATAATGAACGGACTAAAACATGCAAACGAGCCCACCACGCAAGTATATGCAGAAACAAAACAAGAAAAGGGGGGAAATCTAGAAACATACGATGTCCCAAAAAACCAAACTAATAAAATTCCGGTAAATTCCCGAAACTCGGAATGTCATCACCGCACTTGAAGTCCGGCGCATAGGCTTTTTTTGGCATATAGCCATTCTTCCAAGCTGTTTTATAGCTCCACTGGGCAGCGGATTCGGTATGCCAGGTCCAATAGAACCAGCCCTGGGCTGTTTCAAAGGCAGACATTTGGGCTTCAGCGTAGGTTTGAAGGAATTTCTTGTAGCCGTCGGAGTAGTCGGAGGGGGGAGCGTTGGCGGAGGCACAGCTGCAGGTTGGACCTGTATCGGCGGTGGGACAGTAGGCGGTTGAGTCGCCTGTAGCGAAAGTGCCTTCCCAACGAACGCCGCGGCCTACGTTATTAAGATATTTGGCACAGTCGGTGTCGGCTTGGGACCATTCACCGCATATAGTTGGGCCCCAGCTATTTCTGGAAAGTTAGTAACGAAGGGAATCATAAGCGAACTTTAGTTGGACATACCCTGCGCTTGTGGTATTGATTTCTTGAATCATGTGGTACCAATCATTGCAAATTAGTTTTACCCGATCTGTATGGTTGAGGACAATCTGTCCGGTATTGAAGATGGTGTACTGGTGGGTGTCCAGTAACATCCGGTCCGGCCGGTTCTTTAGCATTTTCTTCCACTTGCTTAGGTTCAAGAAACCGTCATGGACGGCGACGAAGGCTGAGATGCCATTCTTCTGCACCAACTTGGTGGCATCAGTCGTCCAGTTGAGAACGTCCTCCACCGGCAGCGCGAGCATTAGTGGTTCGTTGACAAGGCCATAGATCGCAACAACATTCTTGTAGCGGGGTTGGGCGAAGAACTGCGAGACTCGGTCGTGAAAGTCAAGAGAGCGCTGCCTGTTCAGTTGGCCGTCTGTACCATTCAACCAGCCAATGACTCCCTGACGGCCGCTGTGATTCCAGCCATTTTGGCTACCAGGGATCCCGTGCGGGTCCAGCTTAACACGGAGTCCGTACTTTCGGCAGTATTCAATAGCTCGCAAGAGGTATCTCCATGAAATCTTTGCCACGTATGGATCATCGTCGTATGTCGTCACGGCCCAGTATGAGAACTGAATTCGAACATGGTCCAGTCCTGCATCTCTCATGTCTGCGAAATCTTGCTCCGAGATGAAGGAAGCATAATGCTTTTCGATCTTCGAGGCAGCGGACGATCCGAGTTTTTTGCACAACGTATACTCGTCAATGACTCCGTCCTTGCTGGTATATTTTTCGAAAAATGAAGGAACAATAAAAGGCTCTAGCGATAACCAACCCCCCAGGTTAACGCCACGGATTGGTTGCGATCCGTATGGGAATGATTCGTTCAACGGAGGCACGTTGTCATTAGGCCTAGCCGAGTCGTCCCATGTTGCATTTAGCCCCATGATAGGAAGGCCACCAACCGTCTCGTTGGTAAACGTGAGATTAAAATCCCTTGTGTCGTACCATGTCCAAGGATCCAATACTGATCCTTTGGCATATTCCTAGAAACAACAGTTAGCGCAACGAACCACAGATTAGCATGGAAAAGTATACTGGAATACTGTCGTGGCTTAGCCCATCCAAGCTCGAGGTATAAGGCGAATCGCCATTATCGTCTGAGGACCTTGATGGATTATCATCATGGCCGTGTTTCTTGGTCATAACGACGGCAACTGGAATAATGATGGCGAGAACGACGACCAACACGCCTATCACAATCCACCATTTCTTTCGCTTCCAAAATGGCGGTTGTACATCAGAGCCTTCCATACTTCCACCCCAATTTCTCTCCTTTCGCCATCTGGCCTCCATTGATGGACCGCCACCTCCGCGATGCCGAACCTCCATTTCCGGGTGTCTACCCTCTTCTAGATACGCACCGGACACAATCCTGCCTTTCGACTGCCCTCGGGGTGTCTCTTCAGGAAATGGGGCAAGAGTCTGCGGTTCATCACCAATGATGGGACGCTTGCGCTGACGTTTGCTCTCCATCCGAGCTTGGTTCTCTGCCTGGGATGTTTCCAATCGATCTTCTTCCTGGTAATGAGAGCTGAGTTTGGCCAAAGCATCAGCGCTCAAGATGTGAGATCCGCTGTTTGTAGAATCGCTGCTCTTATGCTTCATTGCTGCTGCCCCACGTGCCCTTTCCCTTCGCCTCTGCCTTCGCGCCTCCCTGTCCAACTCGCTTGGCCGCTCCCGTTGGCCGTCCCGACTGCGACGCTTACCGTCCCGAGGTTTTCGTATAGGACTACCAAAGTCGCCGTAGGTTCTATGCCTTTTATATTCCTCCCTGTCGCGGCGCCTATCCCTCTTGCTCGGTGATGGAGCTGGCGATCCTGGTGCTCTAGACCTTTCTCTCCGAATCCCTTCCGCATCATGCGATCTAAGCGGCACCGCAGGATCCTCCGCAGCCACATCATATTCATTCAAATCATCATCATAGTCTCGGGGCTCGTGTCTTCGTGCATCATAGTGGTAGTCGTCGCGCCTATATCGCCGCCGCTCGCGGGGGTGGTAATCAAAATCATCATCGTCGTCGTCATCGTCGTCGTAAACCTCGCGGTATTTCCTGCGAGTATAGTCTGGATCCCGCTCGCCGTCCCTTCCGCGATAGCGGTCCCGACTGCGTGAGTGACTCGGCATGCAATCTAAAGTTATCCGGAATGCGTCAATTCCCCGATCCTCAAATCCTTGATTGCGACAATTGGAATGCCGCCCCACTCGTTCAACATAAAACGAGAGCCCAGAATGTCATCGAAATTCGCGTCGCAAGAGAATGGGACTTCGATGGTGTATCAGGGAACGGGAGGAATTAAAATCATCGTTGATAAATCGCACAGACGGGAGGAGGATCGGGCAAAATTTGCCAATGATACATATGCAACGTGGGAAGCGAGACTCTATAGCCCAGACTTTAGTTAGAGAACTGCCCGCGCTAATGACCCAGTTCTACTCTGCTCTTCTTACAGTAAACAAACTTGGCGGGCGCGTGGCTACTATCGAAGCAAAACAACAGAGTACCTCTCGAGTGGCCGCGTAATATGCAAAGCTATGCAAGGTCCCTTTTGCATTTCAGCACTGCCGTTTCAGACTCAAAGCTGCATATTAGTAAATACCCATGTTGTATTCGGAAGAATATCCGATCGCGAAGGATGATTTATTTATGGAACCAACAGCCTGACCCTTGGCGCTAACTAGTGGAGAAAGACTGACTAAGTTGCAGAGCAACAAAAGCGGTGAGTTGAATTTCAGCTTCACATAAACAAGACAGGAATGGGTTGCCTGGTTTCATATTTATGGTAGTGGAGAGATGTGGCAGAACCTTGAAAAACCCAACTGAGGCAGTTGCTCACGAGCCCTTCTATCAAATACTACATAAATAGCAGTAGTACCTTTCCGGATCAGACATTTCTCAAGTATATTCACATTCAGAGAGAAATAGTATGGTAACATATCGACAAAATCATTAATTACAAATGAACTGTAATCATCCAATCCGATTGAGGGGGAAACAAAAGATAAAGGGAAAGAGAATCTATGCAAAACCCCTTTCCCGTCTCTCGACCACAATGCTCAGTATAACCACTTCCAATCCATGACCATCAGGAGGGGTATGTAAACGCCATCTAAACAATCAAAAGCAAATAAGACAGTAAACGAGATATACATCCACAGTAAGCTTCGGCATGCAGAATAGGAGCAGAGTCTCGCTGGTCAACCTTATGATTATGATAGTAAACTGGTCATATATGCACTTCCATCTGTACAACTCCGCATCCAGACCAACACATAAAGGGACGAAAGGGAATCAAGATAAAAATTCAAAATGAAAGAGAATAGATTTGCTCTTCGCTGAGTCATGAACATAAGGGATTCGAGGAAATTAAAGAAGTAATAGTTTCTTCTGGGGTCCAAGACTCACAACTCTTGGGTTGCAATCGAGAAAATGTGAACACATGGAGGGCACTGGCTGCGCCATCACCAGTTCACGATCCCTTTTCGTGGGGGTATTGATGCATTCCCTGGTATTGTCCAATGTCAAAGACTAGAAGAGCGGGTCAGAGAAACAGTGATTTGTCAGTCTTGCTACTCCAAGTTCTTTTTTTTTTTTTTTGTTTCGCCAAAGTTTTCAATATTGTTCAAGTTCACTTGATCTCCGAACCTTGAAACGCGACTGCTGAAGCTGCCAAGCGAAGGTTCACAAGAAACATTGTATTAGACGCCATGATGCGACCAGTCTTCGATGGGCCAGCCAATGGTGCAACATGTCAGCGATCTCTTGAATGCTGTAAAGGGAGAATTCCATTTCAATAGGCCGATGTTTTTTGTTCGGCTGGCTCAAGAGTAGGAGCCGAAGTAACGGAAGGAACGTTCTGTCGCATCCGCCACTTCAGCTGACCCATGTCCTCTTCAGCTAATAATTTGCCTCGCTCCCTCCTTACCCAAAACGCCTGGTTCCTGGGGCTTGGGACTCCTATCACGGCCCTTCTTCCGACTGAGGAATGCCAGCATGCCACTGTTCGAGGATTTTCCTTTGCTTGAACCGACATCGTAACCTTCGGCGGGGAGTGTGGAACTTTGATCAGCGAGTTCACTCCAGCTGCCGGCTTCCTCGAGCACCATCTGTACACCACCACCCTTGCTTGTTTTACGTGTTGCTCCTCGCGGACGACTAGACGCGGGGTTGGCGGGGTTGGCCGGGGAAAGAGGATTGGACGCAGGATTAGACGGAGGTTGAAACGGACGATGGAATTGAGGAGCCGGTGAAGGCGGCGGCTGTGGGTATGAAGTTGGAGATGCAGGGGTCTTGTTTAGAGTAGGATCGTGGGGCTCCATTGTCTCACCGAAAGGTGAAGGAGCGTCAGGTTGAGTCAACCGACTCACTGAACCATCATTGTTACGCAAGGGGGGGGAGTTTCTGGAAGAATCGGTCTGCGAATATTGCCGTGAGTGCGTCGAGCCGGTGGTGGGAAGGCAGTCTTCGGGATTCCTAAACAATTGTTAGCAAATGAGGCGATTCCGTTCTCTCATGCTTTTTCTTTCACTCACGTCGACGCTGCGATAGCATCCGCGGCATTTCTGTAACTGGTCAGCACAATATGCCTATGGTATACACCATGCGATAGACAACATACCCTCGATAAGTCACGGTCGTATAATCAAACGGCTCGAACATGGTTTCAATCAGGCGATGGAGCTCATCTTCCCGAATCTCCTTCGCAGTAGCGTCTTCCCTCAATTCTGCTCTTGGCTTTTGTCTGCGAGCTCTAGCCTCCAGCGGTGCCTCCTCAAGGAGCAATTCTTCCAAATCATATGTGGCATCAAAGTTCGTCTTGTCGCTAGAAGGTCTGAACACTGGCGGGACTTCTTTGTGTTCTAGCGCGACAAAATCAATCTCAGCGAAGAATGGGTGGGAGATGAAACTCTCCCAACTGGAAGCGCCGATACGTTTACTCCGGTCCTTCTCCATGAGTGCACCCATAGCTCGCAAACAGGGCACCGAAACCGCTGGGTTAGTGACATAATACTTCGGCTGAGCCTTTTTGATGTTCTCGCTTAATACATCCTGGCTGCGACCTTCGAAGGGTCGCTTTGATTTGCGTTAGCTTCGCTCTGTGTTAAGTGGGCAGGTTCCTACAAACCTTGTTATAGATGCACTCGTAGAATGTCACTCCCAACGACCACCAGTCAACTTCACAATAGTATCCGCCACCCTCATATACTTCGGGCGCAAGATATGCCAAGGTCCCCGATTTACTGGTGAGAGGCTTTCCAGGGCGGAAATCCGAGGCCACATTCTGCGGGAGAAACGATAGATTAGTTGTGGGTGATACAAGAATGTAACAATTCAGGCTCATTCGAAGTGGACAACATACAAAATCAGCCAAGTGAACATGTCCCTCAGAGTCCAGTAGCACATTATCCGGCTTCACGTCTCGATGAATGATACCTTGCGAGTGGATATATTTTAGAGCACATCCGAGTTCTGCCGCCCAGAATCGTACTGCTTCTTCTGTAAAGCATTTCCTTGAGATGTGGAACCGTAGATCACCACCATTCATCAAATCCACCACAATGTAACTTCTGAAGTATCAGCAACATGGCAAAGGGCGAGATGAGAGAAAAGTTGTGTGAAAGGACTGCTGAAAGACGCACATGTATTCTATATCTTGGAAGCTGTATCTCAAGTTGCACAGGAAAGGGTGGTTTAGGTGTTCGAGCATTCTCCGTTCGCGAATGATATTCCGTACGCTTTCCGATCGAACCACTAAAGAAAAACACATGAGTTAAAGCAAAAAGAACCGAGGCAGTCGTAGACCCCAAGGCGCATACCTTCTTCTTTCCGAATGTATTTGAGCGCAAATGTCAATCCAGTTTCCTTTTTCTCCACGATACGAACCTTCCCGAAAGCACCTTTCCCGACCACGCGAAGTAATCGGAATTGATTGAGGTTTACTATTTCCCCCCTAACCGTCAGCGCGATCCCCCAACTGAGTCCCAAACAATTGATATCAGGTGTAGTGGATATATTCCGGCAACATAGACATACCTTCATCGGTGGAGCACACCGGCTTCCCTTGTGAATTTCCCATTGAGAAAGCTATGTGACAAACAAAGCCTAGAAAATCTTCGTCGGAGTAACTTCAGACCACATCCCACTCGAGGCTAGTATTATTTGCGTCAAGGAAGTACAGCTTCGGCTTGATGTGTTCGACGGGCTGCAGAATCGGAAATAAATCGCCAGAGACGAAAGTGAAGGAAGGCAATGAAAAGACGGACCGGCCGAAATAACGAGGCGAGGCGAAGGGATTGTATTAAGTAAGGAAAGGAGGGAATCTAGTATACTGAGACCTATGGATCCCGAGACATGCGTATTAGCCCGCGAGCAAAACATCGCTGGGTTCTGGAAAGAAGCTGCCGCGCCCAAATGATACGGGGAAACGTGGGCGGAGGGGCTCAATTTCCAGATTTGCCAGGTAATAATAATATTGGCAGGGGAAACTTACCCCTTATAATAAGCAATGGCTTTGGAGAATAGAGTTATTCTCCGGAAATGTATTGCTTCCAAATATCGGAAGCGGAACAAAGACGGTGAGCGAGGAGGAGGGAGGAGAGAAGAGAGATGATTTTGGTGGTTTGAAGCAAGACGACGTGAGAGAGAGAGCGGCAGCCCCTAAAACGGAGTAGTTTGATAGTTAGTAACCTTAAAGCCTTCCGTCAGAGAAAAAAAAGCGAACAGGCCGCATGTTTTTTCTAAAAAAAAAAAAATCAGTCGTATTATAGTCACTACCAGTATTTGGATACGATGATAATGATGGTGATAATAATTATTATTTTAGATCCTCTTTCTCTTTCCTCTCTCCTCTATTCACGAAAATTGGAATAATTGAGGGGGGAAATACTACTAAAAATATATAATTGATTCGTTTTGTCGGAAGAGACCAAAAAAAATAGGTATTTATATATCTAAATCCCCGAGGTTTATTCTTCGGTTCTTTTTTATTTTTCCTTTATTTGGTTTTCTCTCTATTTCTTTCCTCTTTTCCACCTTTCGTTTATGAAGTGACTAACGCAATGAACGGGAAATACGAACAATGGGCCCAAGGACCAGGATTAAGCTATGCTTCGGCGTATGGCCTAGCCTGCCTAAAGGAAGGAGAGAAAATGTCCAATGGGATAAGAACAAAAAGAATAAAATCAAATCAAAAATTACAGTGGGAGAGAAGACGATCTGAAAAATAAAAAAAGAGTCGTAATACTGCCCTCCATATCAGAACTTCTTCAGTGGGAGTGAAAGATAGAACGGGAATCAAGGGCCAATGAAGGATGGTTAAGGTGAATTAGGAAAGGGAAGGCGATACTTAACACCGAACTACTGCCTTAGTGGCGTCTTGAGGACCAGCCAGACTTCCAGGAGAAGTGCCGCATGGGCCCACGAGGGAAACACGCCGTCGCAGGAGAAAGTGGGCGGCGAATCTTCAGTAAGGAGAGGAATAGATATGTCCAGTCGAGACAATGATGGTGAAGGGGAAGAGTAGTTGAAAAGACGACGAACTACAAATACTAGATAGAAATTAGATTTGAGGGGACTCCGATATAGGTTAAGGACGGTGCTTCTCAATGGCAAATTTATGTACATACATAATCACCATATATGTATGCAGCGACGTACCACCAGGACACACTCTCCATGGTTGTTACTAAGATATATAAATTTCTCTCCGTCTACAGAAGTCCTTAAATTACAACCAAGGTACTCGGTCATACAAAAGAAGTATGGAAAGGTAACAGTACGGCCTTGTGTGAAGGAGCTACCTCTTCTCTTGACACTTCTAATGCGGAATAGCTTACCAGTCATAGAACATGCAATATCAACTGATATTTATTGTATTTGCTATGTACGTACGTTATATATCGTCATAGATACCCAGTTTTTCTTTTCATATCCTTACAATAAATGGAAGATTCCTCATCTTGATCACCCGCTGAATGCCAATATGCAGAGTGTTATATACATCTTCCCCAAGAGATCATTAAACAGATCCCCCTCGTCCATCAACCCCACACGCCAGGACTGACCTGTCATTTGGCATAACTTTCTTTTACGTCCCGGCATGGTCGAAAGCACGTTTTGGACCAGTCATAATTTCTATAGGAATAATCTATTTCCGTCCCCCGGAAGTGTGGCTTTGTCTCGTGGCCGCCACGTTTCTTTTCTATTTGATTTGATTTGATTTGATTTTATCCTTTTGTTGGAACTGCATAAAGGAATACTGTGCCCCTTCGAGAACTGGGCGTCTGGAAGGAGTCTAGTCGAAACCAATCTCTTTGTCTTTCTTCAGTTGGCTTACTAGAGTAGGCCAGCGTACTATCGAATACTACGGCGGATTCCCCATTGGACATGGCTGGGATGGCGCCAGCTGAACTGGAGGAATATCCCTGCTGCCCTAATAATTCATATAGATATATACTGTGTCTTGCAGATCATGGAATACCCGGTATGATCCTAGTTCATTTCTTCCCGTGACTGCGTGATCGGTCAGCAGTTCCCTAGATGATATAAGAGCATAGGAACGTTAAGGGGAAATAATGATAGTTATTTCTCGTATCATGAGGATATTTAATCTAGAACATGGTCACATATAGATGACAAGAAATTTTGGTTACCATGGGATAGACATAATACCATGACCGTGCCTTAATTCTTCCCTTTCACCGTCAACCATTCCAGACCCCATGTCCCGAAACCGTAAACAGAAAACCATCCTCTCTCCATGGGAGGGAGAAGAAACCACTGAAAAATAATAATAGAAGGAAGAGTCGGAATACAAAGGAGTAGCTTCAGGATCCGCTCTAGGATTGGCGGGACCCGACCATCCCCACCACCAAAGCGCATTAACTTCTTAGTCCATCGAAGGCAGTGGATCCGCCATTTCTCTCGTCCAGTTTCGTCTTGCCAACGGTGCAGATCCTATTTTATCTAATTTGGCACTCCGAGCTTGGACGAGACTAATTACCTCCATGAAGCTATAATTTAACCCACAGATGCAGGGGACCAGACAAGTAAGGCTGCATCTCCGACACGAAGCGTCTTGGCTCTCCGGATTCTCCAGTCCAGATTATCGACGGGTTTGAGAAAGCGAGAGGGTTTGAAATTTGATGTTGATCATTCTGGTATCATCCAGTGAATCGCAATTTAAAATCCGTCCCTGTTCCCCCTTCTTTTGGGAACTTTTTTCTCCGGAGTACTCCGTCCGTGGGAGTCTATATTTATCGTCTTGCTAGACCACTAACTTTACGCATGGACGATATGCATACCCAGATTCACCCGATCCGTGTAACATTTTCTGACGTCTCATAAGTCTCCTGAGATGTCAGCCGCTGGACGGGAATAAATGTAAAGAAGAAAACAAAAAGCGGTGACTGATGGACTACAATTGTCTTAATCGCTGTTAAATTGTTTCCCGCCCTGGGTTGTTTCTTTCGGCTTTCTAAAGCCGAGTTCTATGCAGCTCGCCTACTCTAACCCTGTAAGGGGTATATCTACAAGTTAGGCGGCCTGAAGAGC
Source organism: Aspergillus alliaceus (assembly GCF_009176365.1). Classification (NCBI taxonomy): domain Eukaryota; kingdom Fungi; phylum Ascomycota; class Eurotiomycetes; order Eurotiales; family Aspergillaceae; genus Aspergillus; species Aspergillus alliaceus. The sequence goes on from NW_022474766.1 coordinate 52,612, forward strand.
CCAGACATCTGAATAACCTAGATTATAAATGTTTCTCCTATCAACTCAATTACAAAGCATATCCCTGATCCAAATCCTTTTTCTTTAATATGTTTATTATCCCTCCCCTGCCTCCGAGGTAGAAAGTAGCAGGATACCCTGTATATAGTACCACTAATATTAGATCCCCCATAAGTACTAGAAGAAGAAAAGAAGATCTATCAGAGACCAGGTGGAATCACATCATCACAAACAATAGTTAACCTGCACGTTAATCGAATTAAAACCCACCTAGCCTTAAACTTGGTCTCCGCATGCTCATCCGATCTTCAGTGAGACCGTTAGTATAGGTAACCAGTCCATCCATCCACCAATGGGGATTGTAAATCCAGGCTTAGGCCGACTACACTTTGGCCCAGGCAAATCGATATGTCTTGGATGAAGGAGCTTCTGCAAGTAGCTGAAGGCCGTGGTTTCTCGGCGTAAGATAATGGAAATAATTTTCAATATCCCAATGAACTGAAACTAAGGCAACCACAACAAAACAATGTTCGCCCACTAACTATCGAGGCATCACAAGAATTAGCAGACCAAGAAGGATACCCCGGTCAAATAAAATGATGGATCAGCAATTCCTCTGTAAATCCCCAAATGAGATGACTCTCGTGTGCCGTCAAGGCGGACCAGTATAGTACGTCCCGCGATGTCCCTGAAGCGCATCTAAGTGCCTATAGAACCCGGCCCTGACCGCCTCCACAGGCACAGTAAGCTCATAGGAGGAATGCGAAGCGAATGCAACAATCTCAGGCTCTGTCACAGTGACGCCGGCGTCTTGAATCCGGAAGAGACTATCTATGATAGCCCTTTTCACTTCCTCGTCGCGCATGAATGTGGCGCTGCCGTATACTACCCAGTTCAAGTCAGGCACTCGAGTATTGATCAAGGAATAGACTCTGGGTAGGATGGGAGGACTGTGGGGTGTGTTGTATGCGCGATTGTTGATGCCAGATACATTATGGTAGATATCCCTTATCACGCTTGTCTAGTAAAAGTTGACGGTGAACTGCGCGAAGATTGCCTCTTCGGTTTTGCCAAAAGTTTGAAGGGTGCGAGGCTTTTTATTGTCTGTAGAATCATGATGAGGATTTTCTTTGCACGAATGAGCTTCTGTCCTGGTGGGGTTTGGGCTAGGATATAATTTGAATCTGATTTCCCGTTGTGTCCTCGCTTGGCGCTGATGACAGCACTCCGGTAAAGCACATCACTGCCCAGTTTTTTCACTGCAGCTTTATACAATTCGCTACTTCTATGCGATGCATGGGTGAGAAGCCGTTTTGGAATCCATGAATGACTTCGAGAGAGAACGTCTTCAGCGTATATAGCGTTGTCCCAGGAAGGGGTCCCCAAAACCGTAGGTATACCCTCCAATAAGAGGAACAATGGCGCCTATATTGTACTTGGTCACAAAGTCCTAAAAAGGGAAGAGGAGATCTTCGGGTACAGGGTGATGATAGTATTCATTTTCAGGAACGGGTACTTCGCTAACTGCGCCATGTAGTTCTCCGTTGCAGTCCTAATCTCAGGGTCCTCGCTCGGAATGGTGATTCGTGTTGTAACAATCAGTTCCCCAGTTGTAAAGTCCACATTCTCGGATTGGTTGATAGGGAAGATCTCTATTACCTGATAAACCTTTGAAGTGAGCGAAGTAGTCAGTCACCACGCTTTTGTTGTGATAGGACACCACACCGTATCCTACTGGGATCCCAGTTGCAGGGCCAAAGTAAGTATTCGAATGACCCCCATGTCCCTCTTGTTTGTCAACGATAGCAACTCACCTTTTCATCTGTCGCAGGCGGATAGCGGCATATGTGCCTGAGGGTCCGCCTCCTATAAGGCCACATCACGATCGAGAATCTCAGGCTGGTCGGACACGGAGGGGACAAGTTCAGAACTGGACTAGGTATCAGCTGGTACTATGCCTATCAGGCACAGTGTGGCGATTTGAGCAAAAAGTTGAGGAGTGACGCGCATGATGCATGAACCATTCCACGACAGAGTAATAGTTGGGATGAAGTGGCGGTCGAAAGACTGAGGCTGACATGGTTTTTATTTAACCAATGTGCACCCTGTACACCTCAAATATAGTTTGCATGGAGCTACCTGTCCGTGTGACTAGATACGACAAAGTCAATACATTGATCTGGGGGCTAATCGGAGACTTGGGAAACTTGGATTCCTTCTCGAGTTATCTGGACAGGATATCCATGTAAGTATCCGTCACGCTCATCTACATTGTCCACTGAGGTCTGATGCTTGAAATTTGTTGCTATGCACCCTGCTCTCTTTGTAGTACTTTTCACAACAAATGCTGCGCATGAATGGGCCCGGTGATACCTACAATGCAACTCGAAAAGTGTATGTCCAGTTTGGCGATACAGCTCTAACCTGATAAAAGTCTTCGAACCGGCCGCGGAGAGTAATGGAATGTTCATGAAGTAATATACGTGTCTAGATCATTTATACGCCACGAAAAGCTCCAGTAAGATCCCGAAATTTCTCTGACTTGAAGGTATTTATGTGAACGCTGTAAATCCAATTTGTCCCCGTATGCAATTGCCTCGTATATCCTGTGCTCCTCGTCGTACATCTGTAAGCCACAAAAAATACTGTCCGTCCAGTTACCAACGTCGTCCGAAGACCGAATCTTCAGCTCTGGGGACTGCACGTTTCTCTGGCTGTCGGTTTCGATCGCGTGAGCGGGAGTGTGATGTCTGTGCCGTCGGTCTCTCAAAGGACTGAGAGCCTGAGCAGTTGTTTTCATCGGCAGAGCTTAATAATCTCGTTGATTGTACGAGGTCGATGTTGCCACGTTCGCCCGTGAAGCGTGATTCCGCATCCCGACCAAAGAGGGCCATCATGTCGTTCATGGTAAGTTTGGCTGCAGCGGTCTTGCCCTCGATAGTGACATTGGCAAGCTCTCGCTTGCGCTCCTGAAGATCAATAATTCGCTCTTCAACTGTATCCTTAACAATGAGCTTATAGATTTTGACATCGACTGTTTGGTTTAGGCGATGGACACGATCAATTGCCTGTTCTTCGACGAACTACGTACAAGAAAAAATCAAAGTTAGTTAGAGCTGTAGACTTGAAATTGTTGCGCCGTGCAAAAGAACTCACAGGATTCCAGAACGGCTCCAAGATGACCACCCGACTGGCCGCAGTCAGGTTAAGACCCAGTGCACCAGCCCGCAAACTACAAAGTAAAACCCTCGTCGCACTATTGTTCCTTAATCTGTTGAGGCTAGCCTCTCGGAGATCGTTTCGCATGCCACCATCATAACGTGCAAATCCAATTCCAGTGCGCTGGAGGAACGGTTCAATCTTGTCCAACATTGACGTAAAGACCGAGAAGACGATGAATTTGTGGTCTGCGGATTCCCTCCTAAGGATTCTCATGAGATGTCGGACCTTTGTTGAAGGTAGCAGCTGATTATCTCCATCACTAGGATTCAAATATATATCGTCCTCATCCGATTCACTATTCTGCTTTCTGCCACCTATACGATTGCGAGTTGGTGATTCGGGGACAGCTTCATCGTCAGAGTCAGTCTCAGAATCGTCTGAACCGAGCCATCGACCACCGCCTTCTGCATCTTCATCATCAGAGCCCCCAGCCTTTCCAAGATCTGGCACTGTACGCTGATCTTCGGGAACAATCCACTCGCCATCATCTTCGTCGTCGTCGCTATCCATGACTATCTTTCTATTCTTTCGTGATCGTGCATGTTGAACCTCGGAGCGCCGGTTAGAGGGCGACCGTGTAAGGTCCACCACATCTTCTTTTGAAGAGTACTCCTTTCTACTTTGGCTGCCAGCAAAATTAATATTCAGATCAGTCTCACACTCATCGCACCTGCTAGCACCACCTTTCGCCTCCTTCTGGCTCAACTCAGCTTGGCAGATGTCACATTTCTTTGAGACAACACTGAGAGCGCCGAAAAGATCTGCCATACTGTCCAAATCATCCTGTTTCCCAGCTGCGGGCTGGCTTCCCGAGGTGCCGTTTTGCAGAAGGATGTCTTTATCTTTAGCAAGATCACTTTTCACTAAGTCTGGATGGTTACAGGACTGTCGGAGACGCAATAGTAGCACCAATGCTCCAGCGTAGTCGAGTTTGGAACCACCCATCATCTTTTCGAGGCTATTATCAGTTCGCTGCTCGAGGCGTTTGTAAAAGTTCAGTTCACCCGGCGTGAACTCTGCAGAGACCTTGATCACCTCTCGTTTGACAATATGGAAGCCTGGTGACTTTTTCTGTTCTCCACCCGAAGCTACGTCTTTGGGTTTGAGGTTGTTGTTGAGCTTCAGGACATCCTTAGTGCGTCGCTTCATGAAAGCCTTCAGAACGACCTGCAAACGTTCGATTGCGAGGGCCCCGCGGCCATTGGCTAGAGGTTTAGTGATCTGTTCCTTCCAGGCCGCAAGATCGTTATAGGGTTTAATTCGGAGAAATTTGATCAAGCTTTGCAACTCATCGAGATTGTTCTGCATAGGAGTTCCAGTCAAGCACCATCTATACTCAGCATCTAAAGCGCAGGCAGATTGAGTTGCCTTTGCGTTTCGATTCTTAATAGTGTGGGCTTCATCCAAGATGATCCGGTACCAGTAGACGGAGAAGATGCCCGATTTCTTATTGCTCTTGTCGATGGCTCCATGTTCGGACGTTAAAGTGCCATACGTGGTGATCACAACATCATAATCGCCAAGATTGTCTCCAGCCTTTGTTCGAGTGTTCCCGTGGTAAACGCATACACGAAGTTTGTGGGATGTTTCAACCTTATCAAGGATTTCGGACTCCCACTGTTTGATTAGTGCCAAGGGAGCAACAACCAAAGTAGACTTGCTCAAACCAGGGGGTAGTCTCAAGTCATCATTGTCTCGTTCGGCTTCAGGGGTATTGATACACTCATCTTCGTCAACAATTCGTCGGCGTCCATCTTTCGGTTTCCGGTTTGTTAGCATCAGGGTGATAGCTTGGACAGTCTTTCCAAGACCCATGTCGTCTGCAAGAATCCCGCCTTTCGGAAGTACACCCTTATTCTTGCTATTACCAATCTCTTTGTCCCGCATCCAATTTACTCCCTCTCGTTGATGAGGCAGCAATTTGACCTTCAAGCCTTCTACTGTACCGTCATCTTCGTCTTCCTCTTCTTCGTCATCATCATCGTTTTCCGATCCAATGTCTCCAGTAACATCATGTTCACTATGTTCACCAGTCGCTGTTGTATGGGTACTCTTCTCGCTGGATTGGACGACTTTTATCTCCACATTATCCGCATCACTACCATCAGCGCTGGACTCGTTAACAGTAACCTCCTGTAGTTGCGCGGCTAGATCATCTATGTCGGAACTGTCCTTCTTTTCTTCCTTTTGATTCTCGGCCTTCTTGTTTTTACCCTTGTTCTTCTTGCTCTTGTTCTTCTTGTTCTTTGTTTTTGGGTGCTGCTTTTCATCTTCGTCCTCAAATGCTCCCTCTAAAAGAGCCTTGATATTTTCATTTGCCTTAGCTGTGTCAACATAACCATTTACATCCATCGAGCCGAAGCCAACATTGCGAGGTCGGGAACCGGGCGTGAAGCTGCCCTCCCCAGTCAGATCGACGAAGTTCCGCAGGTTCTTGGACGCGTTCGTCATTTTGATCGCAGATGGCTTCGACGCGAAAAAGGTCTTAGGAGCCCGAGGTGTGTTGAAAGTGAAATTTTCAGGGCGCTTGATCTCAACAACATCATCGTTAACAGGGCGAGAAAACCGGGAGTCGTTGTAGGCCGACGGTCGAACAGGTTTGAAAGGGTCAAAGGGCTCGCCGCGTTTGGGGGTTGATATTGCACCCCCCGGCGTCGCAGGAGGCCGGTGGCCATGGAAAGGTGCACCTGGTCGCTGCTGTGGGTGAGGTCTATGGTGCTCCGGCCGAGGCCTGTTCTGCTTAGGGATGTTGAAAGGGTGATTGGATTGGCGGTTTTGAGGATGCCCCGCGCCTAATGGTGAGGGTTTCCCAAATTCTGGCTGCTGGGAAATATGACGGTGGGGTTGTTCGTTCGGCTTGCGCGGGGTGGTTTGATTTAACGGATTTTCACTTTCTTTGGCCATTTTGGATAGTCGTTGGAGGGGCTTCCTCCAAGGGTTCTAGATAGGTAATCTGTTGATATAGGCTTGGATAATATTATGTTGGAACCCGTAAGGTGCGAGTGAAGATAGATATATTGTTTCACTTATGCGCAGTTCTTTTAAGCATTTCTAGACCTGGCCATATGAATAGCAAATGATTAGCATGACTCTCCAACCGTCCGGAGGAATCCTCCATTCGAGTACTTTTCATTCGCATACCGCGATTAGAGCTCAGAAAGTCGCTCATGCCATTAAGGATCTCTTAAAGTTGACTGAGTGGGGTGGATTTGCCAGAGAAGATGGTGTTTGAGGCTACAAATATTGTTTAGTGCCGCCATGCCACATTTATCGATAGCGCTAATCCCGCTAATTTTGTTTGGGCAAAGCTTTGCCCCGGCAACCAGCCCGCCCTGGCAATGACAGGGCAGTCAATGACCAACGAAAGAGTCAAAACTGTTTGAGAGCTCGAGCCACTTTTCAAAGTCTACTATTAGATTAAGCATTTCCTGGTCTTCAGGCATGTATATATTTAGCTATCGCCGAATCCTATCTGTCTATTTTTAGTTTAGTGAACAATCAGGCCCCATAATGTCGATCAGATCTCCCCAATGACTTCCTTCAAAAGCTCTGGAACGATGGCACCAGCATCACCTTGGAAGAACCAATCGCCTGGTTTCAATCCTGAAGACCCTACATCGTTCCGATCCATATTAACTACCGCAACTCTAGCGCCCCTCGCCCGAGCCTTATCAACATAGCCTGCAGCAGGGTACACTCTTGAGCTTGTACCAATCACTAATATCAGGTCAACAGGACCAGATTTCATCCAGCTATCCACCCTGTCAAGAGTATGTAATGGCAGGCTCTCTCCGAACCATACCACCCCGGGCCGAAGGAGTCCATCTTTGCACTCTGGACAATGTGGAAGGACGTCAGGGCTCAGCGGGGTAAGAGGAACCCGGTCATCAGAAATGTCAACTTCTTCACCTTCCCATGCCCTTAATGCGCCGCTTAAGGTCTTCGAAGCTTCCTCGCCTGTCTTATCACCCGCTGATTGCTCGGGCCCTCGAGCATTCTTCGGTATCGCGAGAGCAGGAACGATTGGATCAGTGAAGTCGTTCTCACGGGAATAACTGCAGTAGAAGGACGTGCATTTGACAGTGAAAAGGGAACCATGGAGGAGGTGAAGCTGAGATAACGGATGGTCTGCTCGCTGCGAGAGGCCTATCGTTGAGTTCATTAACCCGTGATTATGTAATTATGCGAAATAGTGATTGGCGACGTTGTGAAGGTCAGACTTACCATCGACATTTTGCGACAAGGTAACGAAGTTTTTATTCCTCTTAGCGAGCTCTGCCAGCGCACGGTGTGCGCGATTCGGTTGTGCTTTTAGTGCCATATGCCTCCGATAACTATAGAACTGCCACACCAGGTCTGGATTGGCTTCGAACGCTTCGGGCGTTGCCAGGTCAGTCGCATCGTAGGATCGCCATAGACCTCCAGCTCCCCGAAAGGTAGGAAGTCCCGATGAGGCGGAGATACCAGCTCCTAGAAGTGCGAGTATGCGCTTGCATCCTTTTAAATATTCTGAAAATGTTCTGAGATCAGCTGCCGGGATGGTGGATGCAGCCATGGTGGGGTGCTGGCAATAACTGTTGAAGAACGTTGCGCTGTACCATGCGAAATATCAGTCTATTAAATATAAATAATGAGTAATTACATAGATATCAGTAGTTTTCATAGGACGGCCCCTTAAGCTCAGTGGAGGAGGAAGAAAGTTGAGTACTAGTCAGCTTACATTTGTTGATGGTATGGGTTTAAATATGACGTTTTCGATGTCGGAGGTGCGTGGCATTTGAGTCATAAGCTGTGGTTCTAAAACTAAGACCTTCTAGACCAAATGCTAATACATATACAAGATAGCCATGCAGTAAGGGGGTGGACTCCAGAGATTATGCTAGACCTTGTTAAAGGGTTTTGAGTGCTCTGAAGAAGTTTTGAGGCGTCCTGAATGGTCATAAGCTTCAGAGATATATTGGTTACTATCTGTAACTATCGTTGAACCATAAGATAATACGGTGAAAAAAAAAGCAAAAGAAGAATCAAGAGCGTAGTCTAATGCTGCTCCTCAACAGGAAGTGTAACTTTGACTGCCTCCTGTGCATATCTCCGATTTTGATCATTTCTAGCGGCAATAAACCTGGTGATATGATCAGGCACTTCCGTTACCCTGTTATCAGGACTTGGAATGGGCTCTCCGAATGTCTTCCAAACGGGCACAACGCCAGTCCAAACGCGGCCGGTAACTTCATCATTCGTCTTGTCTTTCTTTTCATCTGACACACCGCCGTCTCGGATCTTGCCGCTCCCATCGACAACTTTGACCTTCAATATCACAGTTGATGACATCTCTGCACTGTCTGGAGGCACCCGCGAATGGCTCCAACGGTCGGATAGCACTGAATTCGTAATCAATTCCATTGCCCAGAGCTTTTCAGCTTCGTCAGTGACCAATTTGGCATATCCGTGCAAAACGGCGGACCGATAGTTATAACTATGAGAATTCGGAGTTAAGGAAAGGATTAACCCATCTACTCTACTAGCAGCGACGCAAATGGGTAGTCCGTCTCCCTCACAATCCCGGGCTAAATTCATAATCCGTGAGCTGACGTAGCCATGGAGATAGCAGTCTAGGGGTTCGTCAATGCTCGCCGATGGGTAGTCGAACGATCCCATCTGCCCGATCATGGGCAAGATTGCCGGGAAAGGATCGGAGGGTCCAGGTGAAAAAGATACATGGAGAACCTGGCTTGAATTGATGATGGAATGGATTGCTTTTAGATCATAAGTAGCTAGAGGAATCTTAGTATAAGAACGCCGTAATATATATTTCCTGAACCTTACCTCGGTGTTTATAGCGATTGACAGTGTTGGAGGACCGCTTGGGGTATGTCAGTGTTCGTCCCATTTTGCAGGATATTTGTAATAAAGGCTTCTGGGGTTGAAGGTCTTCGTTTATACACCACGGGAGTTAGATATATTTAAAGTCTCTCCGCCTAGCGCATGGGGGAGAACTTGAACTATCGCCGAGAGATGACGTGCTTTTATACCGATACGAGCCATGTTCCCAGCGCAATAGGATACACTGATCCGAGATAAGCTGTCGGCGAATTCTTATTGAGCATCGCAATCTATCTCTGGACTGGGGAGGACATGTAGAGGAGAGATGTTAAATTACTGGAGAATGATTGGCTAAACGCACCGAGATATAGTGCTGTGGAGGCCTAAGGCATCATGGACCCACTGAAAGGGCGTCGGAGCTTCTGACCGAGTGTGCTGGGCGATGACTTTACCTGAACCAGATAAACCTGAATTTCAGGCTGTTTGGAATCAGCTGCTCTCAAAGACAATCCAGCAAGCATGTCGACATGCACATTATTCACCCGCCAATGGCCTCGTCGCCTACGCTGTTCCACGTCGCGCATCTCCCTTAAAAGCGTTAACCGTCCGGCGCTCCAGTCACGCCCAACCCTTCGTCGCGCATACGCCTCTATCTCCGCCGCAGATCTTAAATTCGGCCAACCATTACACGAGACACATCCTCATATACTCAATCCTGGAGAACGTGTGTATATGACAAATATTAGGAGCACTGGCCAGAAGTATTGACTCTTGAATAAGTAACACCTGGGATCACTGCGCTCGAGTATGCTCATCGTCGTTCGCGACTCGCAAACCGACTACCAAAACATGCAATTGCGGTGTTGAGCGCTGCGGAGGTCACATATCGCGCGTCGGGTATCTTTAACGAATACCGACAAGACTCCAACTTCTTTTACCTCACAGGTTGGTGATGATCGTGTTTGGATGAGGAATAAAGACTTACTGTTCTTCCATTGAATAGGTTTTGATGAACCCAATGCGCTGGCTATAATTGGTAAGTGCTACATTCCTAAATGAGGCTATAATAGTAAGACTCATATGATTGTAGGAAATGATGGCTCCGGAGATAATCACCTTTTTCACCTCTATGTGCGGGAGAAAGATGCGAAAGCTGAGCTTTGGGATGGAGCTCGATCAGGCACGCGCGCTGCAATTGATGTCTTTAATGCTGATGAAGTAAAATAACTACACTTCCTACTATTCTTTAGGGCATAGCTGATGTTCCAATTCTAGACAGGTGATATAGAACGCATTGGGGATATACTCCCCCCTATTCTTTCTGGTGCTACGGAGATCTTTACGGACATCCCGGCATTTAATCCGGGTAGATCCTCCTTGCATCGATACCTATACGGACCCTCCGGTACATCTGAGCAGCTGAAAAAGATCGTTGACCACAGTAAGGTCAAGCCGTTACGACACATCTTGAATGAAATGAGAGTGTTCAAGAGCGAGGACGAAGTTGTGCAGTTGCGTCGAGTCGGCCAGGCTTCTGGAAGAGCTTTCACGGAATCCATGAGGCAAACGTTTACCCGAGAGAAGGACCTAACATCATTTTTGGAGTACAATCTCAAAGTAAAGGGCTGCGACACAAGTGCCTTTGTGCCTGTTGTTGCTGGCGGTTCTGTATGTGCCGTTTGGTGACTTAGTAGAGCGAGACTAATACCCTCTAGAATGCTTTAAGCATCCATTACACGAGAAATGATGACGTCTTGAGGTAATACATCAAATGCCTTCCATTTCGTTCGAAATTGGCTGACATATGACTACTTAGGGATGGAGACATGGTACTGGTCGATGGGGGTGGAGTACGTATATCTTGAATCTGTGGACTGTAACTCATGCTTACCGCTCAATAGGAAATGGGAACTTACATCTCTGACATTACGAGAACCTGGCCCGTTAACGGCAAGTTCTCCGATCCTCAGCGCGACTTGTATAATGCAGTTTTAAACGTGCAGCGTACTTGTGTGTCCCTTTGCAGGGAGAACGCAAACGTTTCTCTGGACAAACTGCACACAATCGCAGAGAACGGTCTTCGAGATGAGCTGCAACAGCTCGGGTTTGATGTTTCAGGAAGTGTAAGGTTCCCTGGTTTTTGTATTGCTCAAATTGATATTGACGTATATAGACAATGGGGATTCTGTTCCCTCACCATTTGGGCCACTACGTAGGGCTGGACGTCCATGACTGTCCCGGTTATTCTCGTGGTTATAACTTGAAGGCCAGCCAATGTATTACTATCGAGCCGTATGTGCTTGACTCCTGCCACTTTTCCTCCCCCTGCTAATTGCTTCAAGCGGTATTTACGTTCCCGACAGTGACAGATTTCCTGAGAAGTTCCGGGGCATCGGAATCCGTATCGAGGACAGCGTCTGTGTTGGGGACGAGAATCCTATTGTGCTTACCACCGAGGCAGTGAAGGAAGTAAGATCTACACTTTGACCTCTCTGGATTTCTTTGTTATTGTGCCTTCTTGTTGGTCGCATGGCTGAGTTAACACAAGTCCTATGCTAACATTCCATATTTGTAGGTTGACGATATCGAAGCCCTTCGGGGATAAAGTGAGTAGGAAACTGTACTGGATAGATACCCACTGTATATGAATGTATGTACCATAGGAGTGACCTAGCATAAAGGGGAGTTGTAGAGTATGAAAATAGCTGCTCTTACCTTTGGCCCATTTTTGGGGTAAATGCTTGTAAAGAAACCCCTCCGAAAGATTAAATTACGATCTGATACACCACTAACTAGAGAAAACTAAACACAAAAGCAAGCCGGAGAAGAGTTGGAGACAACTCATTCAAATTCTACGAGGTTCATGCCAATGCTGGAAGGGGCTTTAAAAAAAAAAAAAGAAAAGAAAAGAAAAAGCACGGTGGGGAAAGAGAAATTTGAATGATATGAATTTATGGAATACTTCAGCGAGGTTTTCATACCTCGCGCGACGCCCTGTTGGTTGTCCGGCGCACATCCCGAGCAAGCCAAAACAAACTGCCCGTACCGTACGGGCTCCACTAACCTTCCCTGACACGCTTAATCCTCTTCCACTCCCATCACTTTACAGCCTCTTTTCACCTCGAACCTCCACTCCACCCTCCCATGTCCTTTTGACTTGACGGTACCTGTCAATCATCTCCTCTCAGAGGAAACAGGTCTTCGTCTTGTCTTAACCTTCAACCGCCACGCTCCCTACCCCATTGGTGTCTTATCTCGTGTGAACAATGGCGTCTTTGTAATTCAGTCTTCGAGACGTGTAGTTCATCGCGTGCTGGGCCTGGAGTACCCCTCTTTTACGGGCATCTTGACCAACAGCTAATAAACTCTTACTCTGCTTCGTGTATTGTTACCATATGGCAGCAGTATTCATACCACCTTCGCCGCAGACCTCTCTGAACATGTCGACTCGCCGACCACTCGCAAACGTGCCGAATGCTACTAACTCCCCCCATAGGGCGGGCCTCGTGCCTGCCAAACGCCCTCGAACGACACATGCACCACTAGATATTTCTTATGGCCAACCACCGCCCAAGAAGCAGGTAGTTGATGGGGTTGAAGGGGATGCTCGGTCACCAACCCGTACCAGACCTTCTTTTCAAAATCCGGATTCCAAGTTGTTCGCACGTCGTCCGAATAATACTCAACCAAGTGCTTTCGAGAGAAAGCTGGTCGCTGTAAGGGATAAAGAAAGACAGCCTCAGCTTAGAGCATCGAGACATGAGAGACCATCCGCGGAAACCATCGATTCCATAAGGCAATGGCAAAGACATTATCGGAAGGCCTTCCCCCAATTTGTCTTTTATTTTGACAGTATTCCGGAGGAGCTGCGCAGCAAGTGTTCGCGACAAGTTCTTGCATTGGGAGCCGTAAGTGGACCTACCTTGTTCTCTGCTCATCGTGACTCCACCTTGCGCTGCGGCCACAAGAGAAGGGAGGGAATGTTCTAGCTGGTGTGGTCACTAGGCCCATCACTTCATGCGTAGCTGTCTATCACAATACTAACAATAATTCATAGCGTGAGGAAAAATTCTTTTCGCGTTTAGTGACGCACGTTGTTACGTCGCGCCCTATACCGCCGGAAACTGACGTGACAAGCCCAGCGGAGGCTAATGCGGTATCAGTAGACCAGACTACTGCAGATGGCGCCCCACAGACCGTGAACCCTTCATTACTCGAGAAGAATCCCGATGCACACCTCCATATGTCACTGAAGAATGAAGCACGACGTGAGCAGAGCAATATGGATGTCTTGCATAGAGCTCGTCAGATGGGAATGAAAATATGGGCCATTGAGAAACTCCAGCGAATGATTGCCACGATCAATGATGGAGATATTGGTGGTCACGGTGGCCATTCAACCCGCAATAATCATGCCGGTGGTGGACACTCTCGGGGCAGAGGCGAGGCAGACCTTTCCCAAGTTCTTCAAAACGAGCTCAATGGCTCCTCCGATCGTAACCCTCTATCCGTATTAAAGGATCTGGTCATGTTCAAAGGTCCATTCATCTATGTTCACGACATGGACGAAAAGACGAGGCCTGTTATGGTTCGAGAGTACCCAAAAGTCGTAAGACGGCAAGACGGTATCTGGCCGCAATTCAGAAGTGCTCCACTGGGGAAATGCCCATTCATCGACGAACCTCTCACGAAGAAAGATCTGGAACGGCAACGGCCCCGTCAAGAGAAACAGAAAACAGTTGCTTCCAAGCCAGCCCAAGAGACACAGGCCCCCAGACCAAACGCCCCCGAATATGTCATTGAGAAGGTAGCTGATCGTGCACCGAAAAAAGAGCACAGTCCTCCAAGTATTCATGAAGAGGCTGTGTCTCATTCCAAGCAACCAGAAATGCAGGAGATACAGCCAACTCGACCGATATCACCAAGAAAGAGCTCCGAAAGCTTTGTTCCTCCTCCACTCAACTGTGGTGGACGTTTCTATACTGGTGGTCGTGAACCTGCAGCGTCTGGTATGCAGCCATCAAATATCACCTCTGCTATCCGTTCCCAGATGGTGTCGTCTACTGCCGCGGCGCCTGGCGCAAAGGCTGGTATCAGCAAAGAGGTCCATGAATTAAAGCGAAAAGTCCTGGAGAAAAGCAATGGAGGGCTCTCAACTGGCACGGGGCCTTTATCATACCGCGCTGCGGACATGTCGACAGCGCTTAAGATGACGAAGAGCCACGGCAACCGACAGTGCAAGTTAGATCCCCCTGAGAAACTTGGAAACGTGATTGAGGAGGAAACCACCCAGTCGGAGAGCAATGATGCTGGCAAACAGCGAAACAGTTTGCGAAAAGTTACCTGTCAAAAGAAAAAGGAGAGGAGGAGGGATCCGAAACCAGGCTACTGCGAGAATTGCAGGGATAAATTTGACGACTTTGACGAGGTAAGTCGCTATCAGGAGTGAATAGGTAGCAAAGTATTAACTTGTGTTGCAGCATATCATGACTAGGAAACACCGCAAGTTTGCAATGAACACCGCAAACTGGGCAGAATTAGACTCGTTACTTTTTCAGTTACAGCGGCCACTGAAGGATGAATATGAATATGCTTAGCGTATCTTACTGTGCTTAGGCTTCAACAAACCAAAACGAAGTACATGTACAAAGCAACTCTATTGCTTCCTCGGCCACGCTGAATCCGTTTCTTGCAGTTGAAAGGTCCGATATTAGTAACAGTTGCATACAAGCAATTTGCCCTCCTATCATTTGCCCTCCGAGCAGCGACTGGCATTGATTGATATTGGCTTCACGTCACTCATTCTCCATCATTATAACCTCAATGAGCTTCTTTTTTTTCACTGTCATATTTCTTCTTTCTTCTTTTTTTTTTTTGCGATTTCTGTCTGTTGTATCTTATAGTCGATTGCATTTTCACTCGGCCGGCGTCCTTGGATTGTCACCTGCATTATCACTGTTGTCTTGTGGACTTGATGACGAACGACAGCTAACGGCCTTGTC
This sequence comes from Aspergillus alliaceus, assembly GCF_009176365.1. NCBI lineage: Eukaryota > Fungi > Ascomycota > Eurotiomycetes > Eurotiales > Aspergillaceae > Aspergillus > Aspergillus alliaceus. The sequence continues at coordinate 67,659 of NW_022474766.1, forward strand.
AGCGACCACCTTTGGAAACCATGATAACAAAGGGAAAGCAAAAGAAGAAAAGAAAAAAAATGGATAGGAGTGAATGGCGTGGAGGTAGGTGACATGGAGTTTTTTGTTTCTTAATTTACCCTACAGCATTCACCATTCAGTACATGCATCGCATCGAGAGACTTCATGCTGTCTCGGAAGGAAATATTGCATTGGTATTCATCTGATTCATTAATTATTGACCCTCTTCTTCTTTATACACCATTTTCCTTTGTTCTCTTTTCTTTTGTCGCGCCAAATGGGAGGATGCGTTCACGGGGTTGCATGGCGGAAAGGGTTGAACGCCCTGAGGTGGAGGTGGAGTTTTCCTTTCTCGTGAGTATCATTAGGTAGCTGGCATAGCCTACTACTTTTTATCTAGTGCTTGACCAAGCTAGACCCGAACATTAATGTTAGACTTATGTGGTCCTCGGGTCAATAAATGAAATGTATTGCCTTCATAGTTCATGTTTTTGGGGGACCTGCGTACGCTTTCTGCTGTAGGAAATCACAAAATAATAAACCTCATCCAAACAGCCTCGGTCCTCCCGTGAAACTCGGTCCGGAAGAAGTTGAATATCCGGCGGAAGAACATATGGAGCCTGCATTCCGCCAACCAATCGGTACAGAGGGTACGCCACCAAAAGTTGACAAAACTCAAGCCCTAAATCCGGCAGAATGGAACAAAGTCTGGGGATTCTGCGGACTACGCCGCATAAACCAGCACGTCCTCTTTTATATAAACGACGGGCCTCGGTGAAAATGGCGAGGAACAACCATACTAGTATTGACACTTTTTTCTTGGCTCAGATTGGTCTACTACTTTTCCGACCTACTGAGTAGTACATACATAAACACTCCGGACATAGAGGGGGCAGGCAAATCTCTTTGTTTTTTGCCCTTTATTTTCTTTCTCTTTTTATAGAAACCCTTCTCTGACGGGCAGTGACGCCATACGTGGTTGAATATTCCAGACATTGAATTGGCGCTTTTGGTTCCGTGTTTTTTTTTTGCCTCTTTCTGGTTTACACTGGACCTGGACCACTCTCCTGTCCTTTTATCATTGTCCCCGATTACTCTGTATCAGTTGCGTTTGTACTTCTACACATTGCAAACATGGCATCTTCTAGAACTGCAGCTCAATTGATGCTGCCACTGCGGTCTGTTACAAGGAATATGGTCGCTCGATCTGGGAATTCTTCGATGATTGCGCCTTTTTTGGCCGTTGTAAGCCGTGCCCCGACGCCATGTGCACAGTCAATTCGACAGAGTTCCCATTCGCCCTTGGGGGCTGCGCCAGTGAACCCCAGGAAGAAGGTGACGCTACAGACATTACGGAATCTACACAAGAAGGGCGAGCCGATTACTATGCTTACTGCCCATGATTTCCCCAGCGGTCATGTTGCGGAGGCTGCTGGGATGGAGATGATCTTAGTCGGGGATAGTTTGGCTATGGTTGCTCTGGGTATGGAGGATACTAGTGAGGTGGTCATGGAAGAGATGCTGCTGCACTGCAGGAGTGTGGCGCGGGCTGCTAAGAGTTCTTTCACGGTTCGTGGATTAGAGTCCCCACTAGGCTTGCTTGTTGACTAACGATTATGAGAATATCTAGATTGCGGATCTTCCGATGGGTTCGTACGAGGTGTCTCCGGAACAGGGTTTGCAGTCGGCTATTCGCATTATCAAGGAGGGCCGTATGCAAGGTATTAAGCTTGAAGGGGGTGAGGAGATGGCGCCGACAATCAAACGTATTACGCAGGCTGGAATCCCTGTCGTCGGTCACATTGGTCTCACTCCTCAGCGCCAGAATGCCCTGGGAGGCTTCAGGGTCCAAGGCAAATCTACCGCCGGGGCTCTCAAGCTTTTGAAAGATGCTCTAGCTGTGCAGGAAGCCGGAGCTTTTATGATGGTTCTTGAAGCAGTGCCTGCCGAAATCGCCTCAATTATCACGAATAAACTTCGCGTCCCGACAATCGGCATCGGGGCGGGTAATGGGTGTTCCGGACAAGTTCTTGTTCAGATTGACATGACTGGAAATTTCCCTCCCGGTCGATTCCTCCCGAAGTTCGTTAAAAAGTACGCCGATGTCTGGGGTGAAGCCATCAAAGGCATCCAACAATATCACGATGAAGTAAAGACCCGGGCGTATCCCTCGGAAGAGTACACCTATCCCATCCCCAAGGAGGAGCTGGCGGAGTTTGAGAAAACAGTTGACAAACTAGATAATTGATAGATGACCACATTCTCTTTCCATCTATAAGTACTGGGGGGTTTCTGTTGCATCTGTTGTTCCTGACGTTGGAACATTATAGCTTGCATTTCTCATGGCCTGCATGGTTTTTTTGTGATACCTCATCAATGTTGTCATGACTGTTTAGTTGTTGGAGATTCCAGCTGGCTGTTCTCTATGTTCCCGCTCATTTTTGAAAAATTTCAATCCCAATCAGCTTTTCCATTGAAATGACTTTCGGGATCGTCGCGTTAGACATAAGTTATAACCATAACCCAGTGTGTTGGCAAGGGTCATTACAAACTCGTCATCCGAACGCAGGCGTCATAGAGTATGATACAATTAATTGCTCGTCAACTTTAAAGCACTACACGATACATGTTAATTCAACAGTTGAAATCATTCCTAAAAGTATCGAAGAGAGTAGAAGTGTAAGGAGTAAAAGTCATAAACTTACTCTCCATAAGCCTCCGACGCCCTCATCTAGCCCAGGAGCGAAGACACTATTCACATAGCAGAAGACAGAGTCCGTCTCCTTGCATTCTAACTTCTTTCTGAGAAATTTGACGACCGTCTCAAATTTCTGCGAGGCACTGATTTTGAAAACTTTGTTTTTCAGTATGGGCGCTGAAGCTAGAGGCTGGAAACGGACTGTAACTGCTAAGGAGTTAGATGTGGAAATGCTTTGTATTTACGAGGACTTGGTATAGATAGTAGCCCGGATTCAAAGGACCGGAAGGCCCAAATATCATGAACACATTGGCTACCGTCTTTTAAACCCGAAATGGTGTTACAATTAAGTGGTCTACAGATCGCGCTTACCTTTCCCCGTATCCACGGCCTCCGCATCCGCCAGGGCTTGGTGAGCATCGCGCGGGAGACTAGTTAGCACCATCGAAGCGGACATAGTCAGGGGCAAATCTGCCCCGTGCTCATCGTCAGGAATAGGGGCATTCCTATTATTGGACGAAGAGTCTGGACTTAGCTTCCGACTGGCTGGTCGATGGCTAATATTCATCCGTGAGCCTCCGGACGGATTCTGTGTCTGTTTCGGGGAATTCTGGGTGGCGGGGTTCTGAGAAGAAGAGGGGTCCATTATGATTAAAGAAAAACGATGAGGAAGGGCTCCTAAGTTGGATGGTTTAGTTAGTGGAGCCCCTTGTTGTTGAAGCGAATAGGATTATGAAGGTGAAGATAGGATTGCAATAATAATAGCGGTGACGGGGAGAAGTGTTGATGTTGATGTTGATTAAGTCAAATGGAGACCCAAACGACGTCGGGACGCCTCAGGCAGTCATCGCCCAGGTCGAACCAATCAAGACACGACAGGGGCGATGTCCTGCGGAGTCCAACCCTAAAAGAGATCCGTTTCGCAGTCCGCAGATCATTAGCTGGACCTCCGTTCAATAACGCCGTACCACTAGTGTTTGGACGAAATACGCTATCAACTCTACCATGGATAAGCTTGGAATGGTTTGACTTCTCAACCAATACTGTGTTCGGTTCAAACAGGTCTGTATCATGAGAGAATGCCTAAGTAATCGGGCTTCCATTCGGATACAGGTATGGTTTCTACAATTGTATGGTGCGTATTTTGGGTTACATGTAGAGTACAGGTCTACCCGATCCACTCACCAGATGACCTTGCTACCTGATCGCATCTGCAGGCGACATAATGCAGCCTGTTGCTTAGTGCCTTAGGTACGGAATGCATACAATCCCAAGGAACACGCTGAGTCATGGTCATGAGTGGCCGTCTGGCACATGACCGGCGGCGAGTGACTGACCAATTTTCGGCCTGCGGGTCCAGGCATTCGTGGTGCCATCATCGATCGTCCACTCATACTACTTAATAGTACTGGCTGCCACTCTACTCTTTCAATCTCCCCGCCTGTCTTCCCTTAAATACGCCCTCTCTCTTCGCTTCCTTCCATAGCGTACTCGGTTTTCTTTTCAATTACCACCCTCGCACCCTCACGTAACATAACCCTCTATCTTCAACCTTACTTATCCACCCTATTCTACATCCCTCAGTCCATCCGCCCCGCTCGTTCATTTACTTCCCCGCTTCAATCCTGCGGACTATTTCGAGCACGACAATCCCGAGAAATTCGATATTTGAACGCTTACCGCACGCTTATCGGACGGTCAACGTTCAGATCGTGTCAAATCGTCTAGTAATACTTTCAAAATGAGTAGTCCAAAGCGGAGAATCGAGACAGATGTGAGTAAATTAGGGCATAAAGGCATCACTGTCAAAAGAAAAATGAAGGCTAACTGACGGACTTTTTCTCCTATGTATAGGTTATGAAGTATGATATTCCGACTTGGATACTTCACTCGTTGATCTATAGCTGACTCTGAGCAGGATGTACGCGCTCCTCCCATTCCTAGTCTCCATCACCCTCCCTTCGAACGGATATCACGGATAAATATGCAAATCACAAAGAATACACGGAGATGGTGTTATAAAATGAGGGATGTTGACGGAGTTTTAGGTTGATGAGTGACTATGAGGTAACTCTGGTCAACGACAATAGTAAGTGTCGCTTATCTTTGCCACCGGACTCCCTAGGCTAACTACTGTTAATAGTGTATGTGCCACTTTCCTCCCCGGAATGGACAAGCTAAGGCATAGATGCTTACCATGAGGTTGTTGACAGGCAAGAATTCTATGTCCGCTTCAAGGGCCCTGAGGAAAGTATGTACACTCTATACTTGGCGGCCTACATCGATTTACTCACAGCAACCCAGCACCTTTTGCCGGTGGTCACTGGAAGATTCACGTCGAGCTACCTGATCAGTATCCCTACAAGAGCCCAAGCATTGGTTTCGTAAATCGGATCTTTCACCCCAACATCGATGAGCTGTAAGGCAACTACCCGTCGTTCGTCTACCATGATTTTCTCTGATACATGGGTAATTTAGTTCGGGGTCCGTTTGCCTGGACGTCATCAACCAAACATGGTCGCCGATGTACGACATGCTCAACATCTTCGAGGTCTTCCTTCCACAACTCCTGCGCTATCCGAACCCCTCGGACCCATTAAACGGCGAAGCAGCCGCGATGCTGATGAGGGAACCTAAGAGTTACGACGCAAAGGTGAAGGGTAGGTCATCCACTTATACCATTTGGAATTCATCATGTACTCATAGTCTCAGAATATGTGGCAAAGTACGCTAGTAAAGAGGCGGTGGACGATGCCGGAGAAGACACAGAGTCCGAAGATGAATTAAGTTCCGCAGGCAGCTACGAATCGGGCGGGGAAGAACCGGTTGGTACAATGGACGACGTCTAAATGTATCATTTTGTTTCCCTTCTTCGTCTTCTTTCCACCTTTTATCTCTTTCGATGATCGTTCCAGATCTCGGTATTGGGCATTATGAGCACGACTACCTCGCATCGGCAGGGTCATTTCCTTTTCATCGTTTCATTGGGTTTAGGGACGTGGCGTTTTAGGGTGGGGTTCTGACGTTCATGGCGCAACTGACTACGGCGACTGCGAAGACAGAGTCAAGGATCGGACCCACGAACAACGCATCGCTGAGCTGGGGAGCTGTCGAACCATCTCCCGTCCGGAAGTCCCCCCTTCTCTTTCCTCTCTACTCGGATACAACGTCATGCTATTTTGGTTGTTTCTTTCAGAGGTTCGCGCGCCCGGGTTATGCATACCAGGGCAGACATGCCTGTTTATGCTGTTCATATGTTCACCCCTTCGGGTTTATAGCAATAATACAAATACAACATGAATCTATCCTAGGAGGAGCTTGGTCATGCCCTTTGATGTAATAGGACATGGGAGGTCTCCATAGCCAACGCATGAACCAAAAAAAGCACGAACCACCATTTTGACACAAATGAGACATCCTGCGTATTTTGTTGTATTTCAACGAAACGTAAGGAGCAAAAGAGAAGTAACATGTAACCCAAACCAACATGCCATACAAAAGGACCGCAACGCAGAGATTAAAGGACTGAGACGTATGAAGAAAAAGGAAAAGAAAAAGAAAAGTAGCCAGGGTATTAGAACGGTAACTCTAGGGGGAGAAAAAGGGGGGGGCGGGGAAGGGGAAAGAAAAGAAAATGAAGAAAACAAAGACAGAGTGTGACAAGGAGAGATTAGAAAAGAGAGAAAGACATCGACCGTCGACCGGCGACCTATGCGAGAGAGAGAGAGAAGAAGAAGAAGAGAATAATGGAATCACCCCAAGTATCGATCGTCACATCGTCCCTTGTCCACCCAGGCCTAGGTAACCTTCAGAACGCCGAAAACATCGCGGGCATTATCATCGGGCTGCGGCGACTTGCCCTTGCGCGGGTTGATAACCACTTCACCCCAATGTTTTGGAACAGTACCGGGGTTCGGTGAGCCTGGCTTCTGGGCGGAGGTACCAGCTTCTGACGCTGGGGGAGTGGTGGTTACTCGTACGGGGACATCGTCTTTGGGGCCGGCTCGAGAGGAAGCTGGTGACACAGGGCCGCGGAGGGTGGCTCGAGGTTGTAGATGGGATTGGGTCTGGAGGGACCAGATATCGATGACCGAGCTGGATTGGTTTTGTAAATTTAGCATGACTGCCCACACAATTCCACCTGGCACATCCACCAAGAGAACGCCCACTTACTCTGACGTTCGTTGACAGATCGCTTCGAGCGCTTCTCGTTCACGCCTCAAGTATCCGGTATCGGGGTGATTGGCTTGATTGGCGTTGTTTAGCGCGCCATATCCATAACCAGATTGGTAGATATCATCGTCAAGTAAACGCTGAGAAGACTCGGACTGTTTGCGCCGCCAGTTAGCGATGGGAGACATTTGCGACCAGCCCAGCCACCCGGGTCGCATGATCTATCCATCTCTGCAGCAGAGACTTACGTCCTGACTATCCCGGCGACCAAGTCCCAGGCACGATGCACAGACACCCATTTATACCAATGTCAACAGGGTGTGAAGTTCAGTTGGGAAACGAAGGGACAAGACGGGGGGGTTACGGAGGACGATGCGTTTCAATTGGAACTGGCGGGAGAAGTGCGAACAGGAAGGACAGGGAAAGTAAACGAGTGGGATGCTGATATCGGAAGTACAGCGACAGGCATCAACCGGTGATGCTGAAGTGGTCTATCGGAGAATTCTCTTGAATATTTTGTATCTTTGTTTGGCGAAGTTGCGCATGGGGCTTTTTGGATGGAATTAAATTGGGAGTTCCCTTCGGGTGGACACCAGCAATTAATTGGTCCGTGCGTTTTACTCCGACGCCATTCAATTCAATCCCATTCCGTCAATCCAAACATTTAGCATACAGTAAGTAGTACTAGTACTAGTACTCAACATAGTCCACTAGACACGAGTCCCGCAGAAACACAGTACCTGGTTTAGAATTAACATTGGTCCATTCCTCAGCCGTGTGGAGCATCTGTTGACAGAAATGATCTCCAATCAACAAAATACGGGATTTAATACCTATGACTGCTACCAACCCCGCAGCATGGAAACGTTAAAGCTCCTCTCCATCTCTCGGAACTTTACTCCAAAACAAGTTGTCTATCTCCCTTCTTTCGCCTCTATATCCCTAGTTCCCACTTTACAGCCTCTTCTTTCTCTATCGCAACCATGCCTGGACGTCTAGAAGGTAAAGTAGCCATCGTGACAGGAGCAGGCTCAGGCTTCGGTCACGGTATCGCAAAGAAGTTTGTTGAAGAGGGCGCCAAAGTAATCATCGCCGAGTTATCCAAGGAGAACGGCGAAAAGGTAGCGACAGAGCTAAGCAGCAAGTTCGTCTTCGCAGACGTGACCAGCCGAGAATCCTGGCGGACATTGCTTCAAACCGCACTGGACACATACGGCAAGCTCGATATCGTAGTCAACAATGCCGGAGCAACCTACTCCAATAAACCCACAGGCCAAGTCACCGATGCCGACTTTGACTTATGCATGAATGTCAACGTGAAGTCGATCTATCTCTCCGCGAACGTCATCGTGCCTTATTTCGAGCAGAATAACCACCCCGGATGCTTTGTGCAGGTTTCTTCCACTGCTGCTCTTCGTCCGCGCCCCGGCCTGACTTGGTATAATGCGTCCAAGGCGGCTGTATGCACTGCGACCAAAACAATGGCCGTTGAGTATGGCCCGAAGAAGATCCGGTTCAACTGCGTTTGCCCTGTCGTTGGTAGTACTGGAATGTAAGAACTCTTCTCTTTTTCTTACCTTTTTTTCTTACATGCATCTGTGGAACTTGGTGCTCATGTGAGTCTCGATTCAGGACGCATCTGTTTCTTGGAAAGCCAGACACAGAAGAAAATCGGGCGGCGTTTGTGTCCACCGTCCCCTTAGGACGTCCTAGTACTCCGGTGGATGTTGCCAATGCCTGCAGCTTCCTTGCAAGTGATGAGGCGGAGTTTATCACTGGAGTGGACTTGGAGGTAGGTGTAATCGACTACGTGTTGTCTCCCCTTGTCGACAATACTAATCGTTGTATCTAGGTTGACGGCGGTCGCTGTGTCTAGTCGCTGTTTATAGTGGATTGGCTGATTAGTATGCGTATAAGCCACGAGAACACCTTTCTAACGAATGCAACAATTCATGAAGTATAAGAATGAAGGCCATCAGAGACATCCTTCATATTCATATATTGACTGTAGTTAAAACCAGCCAACCAAGTAGTAAATATCCATACCAAAGGCCCCGCTGCATGCCATCATAATACTTCTCATAGTTATCCACATCCCAACACTAATTCAACATCATACCTAGTGTCCCGTACATGGAGATACGAGTTCCCTACAAAGTGGCTCTAATATAGCGACGGAGTATGAAGTCGTAAAAAAAAAGTGGAACCTCCGGGCCGTGGCCGCACCATCACCAAATCCGTGGAAACAACCCACTCTGTCTGTCACCTCCACCATCTTCCAATTTTCTCATCCGCACTAAATCCTCACACACCACCCAACCACCAAATTTCTCTCAACCAAATTTCTCAATCCCATGACTGCCACCAATTAATTAACTAATATGTTCGACCTTCCGAACGCAAAACGGTGCGTACGGGCTCCTGTCCTTGAAACCGAGTGCATCCATGCATAATTATCCAATCGAATAAACCAGCTAACACTACAATCAAACACTAGCGTCCGTCGCAATGAACTTCTCTCTCCGTCCTCCTCACGATCTCCATCGCCTCAACCCGAAGAAACATTTACCAGTGGATATGAGCGACTAGGTGAATTGCTGGATTTGGATTCCCTGCTTCAACCAGAACAACCTTCGGAACAGACAGATACTCAAGGACCCAATGCCGAGAACATAAAGGAGGAAGAAGAAGAAGAGCAAGAGTTTGAGTTCCGACTATTCAGCGCGCCGGTTCGGAATGCTACTGCGCAAGATGATGCTACGGGTGAGAAGAAAAAAGATGAGGGCGCTACGACAGGGACTCAGAAGTTGCGAATCCGGCTACGGTCTCCAACGCCTGGTGCGGGGGGTCTACATGATGGGCGATTCGTGAATCCGTTTCGGGGGTGGGATTATTACTTTTCTGCGCCGGGGCTGCTTTCTGGGTCGAAGGAGGATGATCCGAAGGTTGCGCTGCGGCGGAAACAGTTCGAGGAGGTGGCTGTTAGCGGACAACAGATGGGGGAGTGGGCAAAGGTTCCTTGGGTATGTTGTTCCTCTTGTTAATACGAAGGGGGTTTGAGGTTTGGGCTAATGTAATATATTAGCCTGGATGTGACCTACCATGGCGGGTGACTCGTTTGAAAAGGCATCAGACGAAATTGCCTCGACGTTCAGAGGATCCTACGACTGCCATTTTCGTTACCGAGCCTCATGACAGAGATCCCAAGTCTTGGAAGAAGCCAGGCAAAAAGCGACGGCTCCAGCTTCGCAAACGCCTTGCCGCGGCGGAGCAGGCCAAGGAAACGGAGGCTGAGAAACGGAACCGCAAGAACAGAGAGCGGAAGATTAAGCGGAGACAGAAGGCAAGGGAAATGAAAGCTGCCACTGCCGCAGCCTTGGGGAAAGTTCAAGATACGCCTGCCGTTGAGGGGGATGATGCTTTCTCGCAGGAGGGAAGTGACTGATGTATTCCCATTGGTGTGCTTTCTGATAGCCTTTGCTCTAGTTCATGATACCCTTTTTTTGAGTCCGCTGATGACTATGATGAATAGTTTTCTATTCCGCTTAACAATATGATACCATGAAGGCGCAACTCGGCCCAAGGACTAACATAGAATGGTAATGATGACCGGCGCATGGCCTGTATTACAAAGAAGTCTTCAATGAAACCACAATTTGAAGAAGACACAGGGGGTATTATACGAGCGACACGAACAATGACACAAGCACAGGATGGAAAAGCAGACGATGCCGGGGTATGCGAAGCGAAATGGAAAAGTGATAAAGAACAATGCATATAGGGCTGGAGTTCCAGCAAGAAGGGAAACATATCAGTCGCACATTATAGCAACCGGGAAGTATAATGGCTTATTTAGCCTCGGCTATGTATGATGGTTAGCGTGGTCAGGCTAGCGTTGCATCGTGCAAACTCACGTTTCGCGGGCTCAGCGGGGCCGGCGACTGACTCGGAGGGAGCAGCGGGAGTAGATTCCGTCGTTGTCTCTATAGGTGGGATTTGCGGCAAGGGTACCGGGGCAGGTGCTTCATGATGGTGTGTCCCTTGCTCTGGTATTGAGGTGCCTGGGGAGATGCCAGAGGCCTCTGAACCTGGCGCAGCCGCTGCCGTGGGAGCTGGCTGGGATATACCATGGGATTCTGGGGCCGGAGCTGGCGCCTCCTGGGTGGTAGTGCTAGACTCGGTGGTACCCTCAGCACCAGGAGCGGCGGTCTCTGCAGATGTATCCTGCGGTTGTTCCGCAGTGCCGGTCTTGGTCTTATCACCCTTCTTCTTCCTCTTGAAGATCGATTTGAGACCTTCCTTAATCTGTTTGAAGGTGTTCAGTGCTTCGCGGCCGTTAGAATAACAATATCATTGCCAAGAACCCATACGCGTTGTAACTTACGGACACCACCCATTGTGACGATCCAAAACGTTAAGAGTAATAGTAAAGCTATATAGAAAGAGACGGATAACGGACGATACCGGCGAGATAGTCAGGATGAGTGAGAAGATGATGTAGGGTTATCTGATGAGGAGAAGAAGAAGAACAAGAAGAGGGAGAGGAAACAACGGGGAGGAAAGAGAGATGGGACAATAGGCGTCAATTAAGAAACTAATAAAGCAACTGTGATGGTCTTCCTCCACGTGACGCTGGAGTCCGTGATCTGACCATCCTTTTTCTTGTTTCCTTTTTCTTGTTTTCCTTTCCTTTCATTTTCTCCCTCTCCTTTTTTTCATATTCTCATTCAAACTGGGGGAACCTCGCTTCGGATGATTCTCCTTTCCAATGCTTCATTTTACTCTATCACCTCCACGATAGAGGACCATGACAGACCCACTCAGTCCATTTCCCGTCATTTGTTCCAGCTCTTGCTGTCGATCTCGACGGGGCCCATCTATTTTCCAGTGGCTGTGCTGGAGCTAATCAAGTACAATGTTCTCCCGAAAGAGACCCGGCCAGATTACGAGTCAGACGTTCGTCAAAGACAGATTGTTTCAAATGACTAATTTCACATACAATAGGGTTCCTGGAATCCTTGTGTCACCTGCTCGATTGACCATGAAATGAGATGTCGTAGATTCAATTTATTGGCGACTCCCCTCCCCACCCTTCTTCACCCTTGGTTGAGATTTATCGATACACTAGTCTCGGCGCTTACCGACGAGTCTGAACAAGACTGTGGGGTCCTAGAGGACCTAGCTCGTTCCGTTAAGGGGATCGGTATCTACTTTCGCCCTGAGGAAATCCTATTATTTGTCAGGGGTTGATCACGATCGGTTCGATTTCTGCAAGTAACATCAGTTCCTTGTTCTTGCGGTGCTACCATTTCCCTAGCCTGTTTTAGGATGAGATACGCATGTACGACTTTGCTTCAATATCATCGAAGATGTATATACAAAGCAATACCTGTCTTCTTACCCAAATTAACACCAATTTATTCCCCCTACCCCTTTTAACTTGCGGGTGTACCGCAATATTGAAAATGTAATGGAGGATTCTAGAGAAGCTCCACCGCAGTAAGATACAGTCGACTCCTTTTCCACTCTATCAGCCTATTACCCTACATAACCAGATACCTCCCTCCTTTAGCTTGAATAGTACGCGGACTCTCAGGAGACCATACAATATCAGAGAGGAAAAGTCTCCGAGAGATCTATTGTTCTAGTACCCCCCAAAGTGGAGCCTATCAGAATACTATTCACTCTATTACAAATGCTAGATTACTTTCAGAATTATCACAATGTTTCTATCTCTGTCCTTTCACACTCCGTCCAGTAGGCCATAAAGTGAACCGCGGCTCTTTCCTGTACGCGCAAAGAGGCAGGTGAAATCTAACCCTTAGACTTCAAAACTTCAACTTTATCCACGTTACTAAAGAATATATACAAAACCAATTTCGCAGCTTATAAAACAGCGAGAACTGGGACTCCTGCTGTTATCTTCTTAAGTTTACAGTATTTTTTCTACTACCTGAAAGGGTATAACCCCATTTATGCCCTACCTCAACGGCGTTAGGGCTCCTATATAGGTAAAATCAAGGCACGACAAAACTCCAGTATACATGGTATCACCTAGTACCAGCGCCGTTTTCCTGAGATTTAAGAGTATAATTACATAGTTAGCTGTAATTATGGAGAGGGTAGAAGCGGAAGTGAATCGCCCTCTATACGAAGATATTATGAACAAGCCAGAATAAACATGCGCAGCGCTGCAATTGCTACCTCAACTATTTAGCCGAAGCATTCCTCAAGGTATCACAGGCCTCGTGGCAAAGAATAATCCCAGCTGAGAGCAGAATCAGCCTAGAATCACTCTCACAGTAGCGCGAAGCCTATAGACGGCGAAAAGAATGAAGTGGTCCTTTCTCAAGATGGGAGCCCTGGTCATGAAATTGGGGGGATTTGACTTCTGGTCTCAAGAAGTTAGTCGTGGTCTTTCCTTTCCCCCGACGGGTGATATGCGGACAGTCTGAATATTTCTCCCGGTTGTTCAAGGGCGACTGGACGGTAAAGGCTTCACCGTACAAGAAGTATCATTTGGCAAATGAGCCGTTCATCCATGGGATAGGAAACCGTTGAGAATACCATACAACTCAAAGAAGATGACCCCCGTGCCGTGAAAGCGGATGATCCACTTCATGTACGGAATCGAGTATGACAGCAGCGGTAGCGACCATGGTCGAGTTTCCCCAATGCTATATAATGTCAGGGTGTATCAGATAGCGGACAAATTTGCATTGCCACAGAAGAGAGCGAAAGAGAAATTCGAGAACATAGTGAAGGTATGCTGGCAAACGGATGACTTTCCCACGGCCATTTCAGAGGCATACAAGCGTATTTACAAGGAAGACAGAAGTCTCCGTGATATTATCGTGCGCGCCTCTCATGAGCATGTTTTAAAGCTGCTGGAGAGTGAAGACTTTCAAACCGTACTTGAAGACACGGACGGTTTTGCTGCAGACCTTCTTTGGTATTTAACGCATAATCGAAGGGCTGCGAGATAACTCTGTCCTAACTGTTTCTTCGAGTGACAAATGGATCGTCCTATTACTAAGGAGAGGTCCTACACCTGTCCTTGCTGTAGTGAGCGACGGAGACAAATGGGACCTTACATTGCAATATGTTAATGTTTTGATTCATAGGGGTAGGATGGAAGTCTGTCAATCTAACTTGCATTTGCTTTCCATAATCATGAGCACTTAAATAGATTTATCGTATATGGAAGATGACTTGAAATTATCCACAGCAAAACACAAACTGAGACTTGCACTCGAGATCTTTCTAATAGAACTATTTTTATGAACAGATCAGGGCAAATATCCCCTCTTCGTTTCCGTCCAATCTTACATATATATCAATCAAGATTGTAGGTATGGGTCTATGCAATAGTTATGTACAGCAACTATTATCTGTGTGGGTTTTACGTACCAAGCTTTGGCCAAAGCGTCCAACGTGGAGAGCATGAATCATAGAAAATGCTTTCCTAGAGAACATACCTACATATATCCTTATACGCCTAAGCACGACTATCACAAGTGCTTAGCGCATACACCTATCTTTATTCCATTTAATCTGATACTATTACGAAGTTAATAAGACCAGAATATTCCGGGCAAACTCATTCGGTAATGTGAACTATGTCTATATAATATGCGTAACCAGTTATGCTCCGTAATCCGCAAAGCCAGATGGGGGGTATTTTTAACAACAGAAATTTGAATCAAACCAAATATACAAAGCGGAAAGAAGAGGGGGAAAGATCCCTAACAAGTACAATCACAACACTTTTGTTTTCATCCATTCGCTTGTCCCCACGCCCAGATTGAGCCCATTGCGAGCCCACCACCGCCGGACTCTTTCTTCGGCGCCAGACGAGGGATCCGCGTCTTCGAGGGCCTCTTCAATATCACATGTCTTGAACTCGACGCGGAGACCGCTCCGTCGCCACCATTCAAGGACATTGTCGTGTCCGTTCTTTGTGGGTCCGACAAGGACCTGCGAATCGAAGATCATCTTAGCACCTTTGAGTCGGTACCAGAAATCGAGCACGTGAACATGGCCATGTGTACTGGCAATGCGGGCGACTGATTCGGCATGGCTGTATGGTATGCCAGAGGCGTCCCACCAGGCGAGGGAAGCAGTACGACCGGATTGGGCGGCTAGGAGAACGGATTTGCCAACTTTGAGAGGGATGGGGTTCGATGGGGATGCATTTACTGAAGCGTTCTTCCACCAGTCTAAAACGCCTATGCGGCCTTCCGCGCTGGCCGATTCGAGCGCACGTTCAGTGTATCGAAGTTCGAGGCCAGAGGTGCGCCACCATTCGAGAACGCTGATAAATCCAGCACGAGACGCACCGTCCATTGCGTCGGCTTTATGCTCCTTAGTAGGAAGAGCGGGAGCATCGCGCCACCAAGTTAGGATGTTAGGATTTCCGTAGATTGCAGATGCACGGTATGGTAAATTAGTAAGACGAGATGTTGTCCACAGAAGGTCAAGGTGGTGCTCTGTAAGGTAGGAAAGAATGTCGGTTCGTGAGAATTTGAAGATTAGGTGGCAAGCGAGATCAGAAAGTGGCTTCCACCGTGGCAAACTGTCGATGCGTTTCTTGATCGCAGCAGAGGAACCCCGGAGAATTGTATACTCCAAGGAGGCAGGAGCCGACATCTTGAGGAGATGGCTCTGCCATTCCTTAGGAACCGGGAGATTTGTCGGAATACCAACCGCCTTTGCGATTTCCCAGTCTCGTAGGTGGTCCTCGAAGACATTTAGCCACAATTCCATTGGTAGAGACCGTGCGCCTTTATCTGACCGATACACAGTATGTCGTGAAGCCGTAGCACCCACACTTGTAGATGCTTTCTCTCCTAAAGAAGCAATTTTCGAAATTTCGGATGGCTGATTGGGTTCAGTTAGATGATGAGAAAAAGACAAGCCTAAGGTCTTTTCGATTGTATCATGAAGTTCTTTCAAACCACCCCAAGGAAGCTGCACGAGCTCCTCAGGGTTATTGGACTTCATCAGAACAGGCGTAACCACGCTCACCCAAGGCCAATATTGGTCTACTTCCCTGAGCTGTCTAGTGTTCAACGGGTGATGCCATTCTGAAACAGTCATACCCGGTATAAGGACGACAGGCTTGGTAGATATCCAACCACGAAGAAGTGCAAGGGTTAATGTATTGGTCAGGCCATACAGCATCGATCCCAGCGTTCCAGCATCTATGGGAGCAACTAGTAGCATATCCGCCCATTCGCAAAGCTCCGCAGCCTTAGCCTTCAGCCATCTCCGAGCACCCGTCTTCTTCTCAAAAGTCTGAGTATCTACCGTGTCCATATAGTGGGGAACCTTGTTCGCACCGGAGAGAAGCGCGGATGGTTCGTCCGTAATTAGCCGCAACTCGATGTCAGGATGTTGAACGAGGGATGAGAGCACATTGTCGACGAACGCGCTTTCCGTGGATAGCAGTAAGCGTTTCCGGCGGCGTTCCGGCGAGGCAACATCATTATTCGGTAGTTCGTGTGACGATATTGAGGAATGTTCTTTGTTTACGATCACTTTGCCTCCCTCTCCTCCATCAACCTCCATTTCAGTTGGCAAGGGAGCCTTTGTGACAGCACAGAATGGGTAATCTGCTTGTAAGTCAACTGCCATAGCAGAAAAAAGAACTGTAAGCGGATTAGGGTCCAGAAGAAACGGTATTGACGTTTTTCGATTAGGGGAGGTGCGTGTCGTCGAGAGCTAAGAGTAGACTGAGATACTCTATAGTATTTATTGGCGAAAACCGGAATTAAATCGTCGATAAGGGAAAAAAAAGGGAGGGAAAAGGAACAATAGGGTTGCCCTGACCCGCCGTGTGTTATGAGAATGGATCACCTCACTTGCGCCCAACCACTCCTCCAACGGCGGACAGGGGAGTGAGGTCCATGCAAGTATCCTATTTCGGTCCAATACGTGTTAGAGGATTGGTGGTCTGATCAGTGGAGAAACGGTGTGGGTGGATGGCTGTTCAAGGCATGAAGATGGAGCTTAAGCGTGAATCTTGAAAGTTGAGTTTGTCCGCTTCTTTGAGTGGGCGCCGCCACGTCTTTCTTCACGGATGGATCTCTTAACGCCACCAGTTATTGGCTTCCGCTCGGCCGTACTACTAGAAGTAGGGCCAATCACAGTGGGGGAAATTAATAGAGTCCGTGGGTACTTTTTCTGCGACAGTAATCTCCTTCCTTTCTTCCTTCAGTCGGGGGAGAGGGAAAGAAAAGTTGGTTGAAACCGGGAAGTGTTCAGAGAGAAGGAGGTCATGGATATCATTTGACAATCTTAAACGGCTACTGGCGGCGGCCTCGTTTGCAAGGCATTAGTGCTGATTGGCGGGTCTGCCTGAGGTTGCGTATGGGCCTGTGGGCGGTGATTGGCTGCCTTGGGGGATTTAGATTGGATGGGATGATGTCTGTCTGACTCCGAGAACCACATCATCGTAGTCCATATTAGGTAGGAGGGCTGGTTATACTTTATTATATTAAGTTTTAGCTCCCAAATGATAACTCGAAAGAAAGAACAAAGACTCTCATCTATCTTCAAAACTACCTACTCATACATAATACCTTATTATTCGACGTCTCTATCGGCGTCCTGCGACTCTGCTCGCGCCAGATTCGTATGCAATTTGTGTTCACGCATAGCCAAACTGACCAACGCTCCTAAGATACTGAGTCCTAGTAATGTAAGGAACACAGCCCGTAAAGACTCCATATACGTCGCCAAAACTCCCGGTTTCCAGTCGGGAGGCAGCGTCCGAAGTTCATCAAGACTGTCCCTGATTCGGGGGATTAACTTCTTGGCATCATCCCGATCACCAAACCGGGCCCAGAGTCCGGATTTCAAGGTATTCTGGAACACCGCAGAAGCAATGGTGATGCCAATCGTGCTTCCTGTACTGCGGAATGCGTACGATGCCGACGTGACCACGGCATGATGCTCATGGTCAACGGCGGACACAAGTGCAATGAGAGTGACAGTGAGAATCGCGCCATAGGCAATCCCCATGAGAAAGAAGTAAATGAAAGGCAACCAAGCAGGGGAGGTGAGGGTTAGGGTACAGGTAAGAGCATTCGAGATGGTGAGGAGGGACACGGATACAAAGTTGTACAACTTGTACTTGCCACTGGCGCGCATCAGTATCCCTGACCCCAATGAACCCAACGATGTTCCAATTGCCTGGGGAATCAACTTTACGCCTGCAGCCGTTGCGGACGAGCCCTGGACCTGAAACAACAGCGGCAAGTAGAAAATAAAGCCATACACTGCCATGACGACTAACCAGTTCGTAAGGCAAGCAGAAAAGACGGTCCGGTCAAGCAGTAATCGAACAGGAATGATGGGCTCAGGCGCGATGTTCGCTTCGATATAAACGAAAATCATCAAGCTCACAGCGGAGAGAGGCAGGGTCGTGATAACCAAAGGATGTGTCCAAGGAAGCTGGTTCCCACCCGTATTAAGCCCAAGAAGGAAGAGAACGAGCGTGATGACCAACGTGATCACCCCGAGGAAGTCAACTCGTTTCAATTTAGCCGTCCCGGATTGCTTTGTAGGCAAGTTCAGCTTGACGGCAACTAGAATGCCTGAAACTACGATAAACGGGACCTGGATGAGGAAAGCCCACCGCCATCCCAGCGTGTCATTAATCCACCCCCCGAACACGCCGCCCAGTCCACCTCCGGCTCCGTAGCAGATATTACCGATACCTTGCCACACTCCACGCTTCCTGAGAGGCACCAAGTCGGAAGCGACAAACGTTGCAATGGTGTTGAGGCCACCTCCCCCAATCCCTGCAATAACACGGCCTAGAACCATGGTGCCCTCACTTTTGGCCACACCGCATATCAAGTTGCCAGCCGCGAAGAAGACATTGGAGAATATCAGGCCAGCACGTCGACCGAAGATGTCAGTCAGCCGTCCGCTCAGCGGTTGGAAGGCGGCATTGGCAATGAGATACCCGGTCGCCAACCAGGAAAGTAGCGAGAATGAGTGGAACGACGACGAGATAGGTCCGGTTAGCGTGGCAACGATAGTCGTATCTATAAGAGTCAGCTTCCCTCCGAGGTTCCTCAAACATATACGGTTGTCATAGCATACCTAAGGCGGCCAAGAAGACACCCACCCACACACTTCCTAATATTACGATCACTTCTTTTGTCGTGGGTTCCTGTTCTAGAAGGGCTTGGTGTTCCTGAGAATCAGTAGTCGCATTGGGGTATTGTTCTTCGAGGAGCGGTGTTTGTTCCGTCGCTGATTCTCCCCGAGGATTCCCAGACCGGATTGCGGGACTTGACGCAGGCTGAGTGGGAGACATCCTACAGCTCCGTTAGGGTGTGTCAGTGATCAATTTTCACATGAGCGTTGATAACGATCAAAAGACCCCTTGAGTCGGTAGCATGCTCAATAAGGGGGTTGGGATGATTTAGTCATAGTGCTTAGTGGTATGTTGAAGTCCGATATAGGATGCGGGTTGTGTTCTCGGTTCGGATATATTGCCTCCTTATGGCAGTTGGTTATTCTAGTGGACATCCGAAGGATTCTGCTATGGAAAAAACGGCAGTTTATTGGTATAGTAGTATTCCTCATATTTAGTCATACATCCGAAGCATACTAAGAAAGAGAAAAAAAGAAAAAGAGAGAAAAAAACACCGCCATTTCAGTCATAGGTCGTACTCCAAGCAAGCAACGTCGTGATCAATCTTTAATAGCATTATCATCGGGCACGTAACTCCGTTAATGGGTAATGCAAAGCTCCACGGTTATAAATTGAAAGAAGGGTAGAAAGTAAGACATGCTGCGCCCAATCTAAACTTCTTTCCTGTAAGACATTAGTGAAGAAACAAGTCAAAAGCTTGGGGGAACAAAGTAACATACCAGATGGGTTGGGACATTTCAATATTGGGCGTACGAATGGCATTGCGATCGCCAAATGGGTTATCCTCATCATCGTCTTCGTCTGTTGCTGACTCACTATCACTGCGATACACCCGCTGCTTCGAAGATGAGGGGATAGATATAGACATTGGCCGAACGGGCCGTGGTGGCCTTGGAGGGTTAACAACAAGCCCCGCAAATGACTCCTGGAGATCATCGCGGTCAGGACTCCAGCCAGACTCAAGCACATCCTGATCGCTATCGCTGTCGTAATCCACACTCTTGTCTAAGACTTCGAACGCCATGAGGGCGGTGACAAGTTCCTCGTTAGCGTGTATGAGACTACCAAGAAATTCCTCGCTTTCTACATGTTGGATATAACGAAGAATCTGACGCCTGAGTTGCTTGCACTTTTCGAACCGATTGAGGACCTCTGCATCCTCGCTTACCCGTTGAGTTTCTCTATTGACCAGCTTTAGTGCATTTAGGAGATTTGTGCTTGCGACAGATGCAGATGCGAGTGTCTGCAACATTTCTGGTTTCTCCCTTTCAAGACTGAAGTTCTTATCTCGAACTTTCTTCTCTTTCTTTTCCTTTTTGAGTGATTTGCTGGAGGTATGCTTGTGCTTGGGGCCACTAAGAACTGTGGCTGGTCCATTGCCCGCAGAGATCGATACAGTATGACCCATTGGAGGCTCGTCGGAAGTGCCAGTGTCCCGGAGAACCTTGGCTTTGGCCTGGTTGGCCGGCTGCTTGCGTTTTGGTAATTGCTTATAGAGAGCTGTCACCCGCTCCATGCCGGGCGTGTTCTTATAGGACACGGCCCATTGTCCAAAGAGTTGCTTGCATTTTTCTTTGACCTGAGGATCAGAAACAGGGTCCGTAGCAGCAATTCGCAACCGTTCCAGTAGGGGTTCATCAGCAAATTCCCGTAAAAAGCGGTCTCCAGAATTTTGGATCAGGAAGTCGAGGATAGTGAGAGCTCTTAATTGGCGGTGCAGGTTTCCATATTTACTAGAGGCCAATTAGGAACAGAAACCTATTTGAGATTGATTGGACATATAACTGACAGCTTCTTACGCAGGGCGCGGCTTGCTTCGGTCGGGCCACTGCCCTGTATCATTACGGCTTCAATGAGATCAACGATGCCACTAGAGTCTTCAACATCATATTGTTCACTAGTTAGGACCTCAATCTGCACAGACACGGCCGAATATGGTTTCTATAGAGAAGCGTTAGTTCGACAATGTTAGCGTCAGGATCCATATGGTCCATTCACTCCATATTATGGGGTATCCGAACAGGGTCGGGTTGTATGGAGACTCATCGCATGAGGTTCAGACGTAGATATATGAACAAACTGAACTTACCGATGAATGAAACATGATGATATTCGAGTCGTAAAGAGTTTCCCCGATTCACCCTATGTCTTTAGAAACAAATATCCCAGACTGATGGCAGCCCGAACCCGCAGATCCAGATTTTATAAACCAACGTGCAGTCTAGTCAAGCAAAACGCCTTTCGCCTTGGAAAAATATCCCACAAGTATATAGCCCTCGATGATCTCAATTCCCGAAGCGGAAGTCCCCCTTGTGATACGTGAGGAAAGCCAAAGAATAGCTGAACAGTGATGTGGTAGCAGACCCAGTAAGGAGGCTATCGCTTCGTCTTGGCGCTAGTTATTCAGCCCGACGCACGGTTACCTGACGATCAGTTCAGGCTCAGAGCAACCGTTGATGAGGCCAGTTATAGCCTTTTGGCTCTGCAGAAACACACCAAGCCGAGGAGGATTGTTCTTTGCTGCCTCCGACGTCATGGGACGTGCGATAGGGACCAATCTCGTGACTGCCCCTCGCCCATGGCCTAATAGGGTCTAGGGCGGGGAAAGATTTGAATGCCTAGTTGCCTGGGGCGAGGATCGCGATGTGAGACAAGTTGGGGTAAATGGCGAATCGACCTCTCCTTCGCTGTGCACACAATACATCCCACACAGAATCACTTAAGGATAGCCTTTAATTGCTGCTGGGCAGCATCTTACGTACTTCTTCCCCCTAATCAATGGGTCTCCGGTCTGCGAAATCGGCAGACCGTCTCTCAATTCGCCAACCGCGACGGTTGCTCTCCCGTCTAGTTCTCTGCTCCACTCTCCTCCTGGGAATCAGCATAGTCTTAAAAAGCCGCCACCATCTCACTTCCTTTTTCCCCCACTTACTTACTTCTACACACCCCTATTCCCAAGTCACAACGATGTCTTATCAACAGGAACGCCACATCGCTGAGCTTGCAGTCCAGCGAGCTACTCTGCTTACACAAAAGGTCTTTAACGAAAAGGCCAAGGGCACTGTATCGAAAGATGACAAGTCGCCCGTGACAATCGGTGACTTTGGTGCCCAGGCTTTAATTATTCAAGCGATACGCAAGAACTTCCCAAATGATGAGATCGTCGCCGAAGAGGAGGCCAGCTCTCTCCGTGAAGATAAGGCGCTGAGCGCAGAAATCTGGAGATTGGTTAAGGATATCAAACTGGAGGACAGTGAAAGTGATAAGCTCCTTGGGGGCCAGTTGCCGAGTGAAGAAGAAATGCTGGACATTATCGATCAAGGCAAGAGTGCGGGGGGTCCGAAGGGTCGCATCTGGGCTTTGGACCCCATTGACGGCACTAAGGGATTCCTTCGTGGTGGCCAATATGCCGTCTGTCTTGGTTTGATTGAGGATGGCGACGTCAAGGTTGGAGCAATTGGCTGCCCTAACCTGCCTATTAACGACTCCGATACGATGTCTGCATCAATTGGTGCTGGCCAGAACAGCGGTGCTGGCTATGGTGTCCTTTTCTCAGCTGTCAAGGGCGCCGGTTCCATTAGCCGGCCTCTGAAGAACGGTGCTCTTGCTGAGAGCAAGTCTATCTCTATGCGTCCCGTACCCGACATCTCCCAGGCTATCTTCTGCGAAGGGGTGGAGGCTGCCCACTCGGCTCAGGGCGACAATGCTGCTGTTGCCCAGCGTCTTGGCATTACCTCCCCGAGCGTGCGACTGGACTCTCAGGCGAAGTACTGCTCTATTGCCAGAGGTGCTGGAGACATCTATTTGCGTCTCCCTGTAAAGAAAGACTACCAAGAGAAAATCTGGGATCATGCCGCAGGCGATCTGATCGTGCGTGAAGCTGGTGGCCAAGTAACGGACATCTACGGTCAGCAATTGGATTTCACTAAGGGTCGGACTTTAGCTGCCAACAAGGGCGTTGTCGCCGCGCCCAAGGCCCTTCAGGGCCAGGTGATTGATTCTGTCAAGGTTGTCCTGAAGCTGTGAAAAGCCGAATGAGCTTGTGTTATGACCAAAACAATTTGTAACGAATTTTGTCGGATTGCACACGCTAGATGCGTCTAGAAGTACATAAATGGATACCAATCGCAGACAAACAAAATATGCTTGGATATACATGTACAGTAAAACGTAAACAATGTTCCTCTTCCCAAAACCAAAGGCGCTGGATCTACCGAATCTTCTTGGCCTTGAGTTTGATTGTCTCCCCGTTGATGAAGATACCCTTACCCTTGTACGGCTCTGGCTTACGCCATTCCCTAATCTCAGCCGCAAACTTCGTCACAATGTCCTTATTAACACCCTCCAGCAGAATACGCGTTGGCTGTGGAGTGCTTGCTTTGACACCCTGTGGGACGCCCAATTCAATCGGGTGCGAGTATCCAACCTTGAGGGAGACGAATTGCTGGCCGGGGTATTCAGGTTCGACTGTAGTTGCCGTAGATTCGACAGCGGCTCTGTAACCAACACCAACCAGACTGAGGATGCAGACGTGGCCTTCCGACACTCCTAGGATATAGTTCTGCAAATGTGCGCGAGTGGTTCCTAAAAGATAGAATTGTTAGGAAGACATCAGTATATGGCACTCAAAGTATTATACGCACCCCACATAGCACGCTGATGCGCAATCGAGGAATCCTGAACAGAGAGAGTCGCTTTCCGAAGGGCCTCATCATGTGCAACTTCCAAAAATGGGGGGATTTTCAGTGTCAATTCACCTGTGATAGATACATGAGCCGAACTGTCCACCTTAGATCTAAAGAACGCAAGACCGTGCCATACCCAAAGGTCCTTTGACTTCAATTGCAGTCTTTGGAATATCCTTCGCTCTTCCTCTCACTTGTGTCTGGGGTAAGTCAATGAATTTAAGGGAGACTTCCGGGGGTACGGAGATCGCGGCGCCGCCGACTCGAGATTGCGTTGGTGAGGTGGTAGAAAACGATTGTGTCCGTTGAGAATGTGAAAAGGCAGGTGCTAGAAAAATGGGCAAATAACCCTGCCTCAAAGGGCTCCGGGAAAGCTGCCTGAAACAGCTCTGCGTCAAGGAACTCGACATGGTGATAATTGCGGCTTGTTGCCTGAAGACAAGTACTTTGGACCTCCGATGCCGACTTTGATTTTGGCAAGAGGCCCTGCTATCCTAATTTGGTTAGCGCCTGTCGTACACGTGATCATCACCGTTGTATACATCGAGGCTTCGATTCATCCTCCACTATTCTTTTCAGAGAGATCTATGATATAATATGTAACAAATCTTCAGACGAGAGCCGTCGTGGTGCTTCTGTCTTGTTTGTTGTGAGAAATTGTTTCGTTCGCTCTGTCCTATGTTATAATCTCCCTTTCTTCATGTCTCTTTCTATATCCCAACTTATCTATACTCTACAAGTTTCTCAAGCTTCCAATCTACAGCTTGAACATATTCCTTCCACGCCATTAATGACTATACGACCTCACTTTTAGCCAACTGTCTTTACACACGCGTCATTTGTTGCGTTGCAGCAAAGCAAGGAACTATCATCTCTCCTAAGCAACCCGTTTACTCTACTAAATAGTGCACTGATGCCCCAGAAAACTATGATGCTGGTATCATTGAAAAAGATAACTGGTTCATCTTTAAATATGGCTCTTATTACGCACATCCTGCTTCCATTTTTGCTACTGTTCTCAGTCCTTTGTGACGCTGAAGGCCCGACAAGCGGTATGTGACACGGAAAAATATAATCTCGATCATACTAATCGAGCTAAGACCTTTTAGTACGCAAGAACGATTCCTTCGAGGAAGCTGACCTAGTCTCTTTTTTAAACTCGAAACCTTCGCAACACGATGCGGTGTTCACAGAGGCAGTTCAGTTGCTAGAGTCAATGAGGTCGGCCCCTTCCTGCAACCGACTCGCAGCCTCAAGGCTAGTCACATCTTGTCAGTCGATTGGGGAAAAGACATCCAATATAGATACGGAAACTTATTTGCTATTGGAACATACTCGATCTTTGTATGCGGCAAGACTTGCCATCTGCGAACTCAACGGCGCCGGGACATCTATCCCTCCTGCTTGTCTTCCAGTAACCATTCCACCACCACAGAAGAAAGGCATATTTGGTTTCTCTGCGAAGAGTAAGGTTCCAGTCAATGTCATGGACTCAATCCCGAACCAGTTGCTGGAATCCTGCCTTAAGTCGCTTGAATCACGACCGCAGTGGTGGACATCTTATAGCAACAGTAGGCAAAACGCTTTCTTAATATGTCAGGCCACAAGAATCGAGAACGAAAAGCAAGAGCTTCTGAATCTCTACAGGTCAGTAGTCAAGAGCTCTAACAAACTCAATCAAGGCCTTCAAGAAGCCTTGCAGACGGCTGCCGCGGAATCTTCTCAGCACAGAGCTTTCGTACGAGAGATAGATATTTTGAATGCCAGGCTTATTCACGACATAGAAAAAACACAGTCGCAATTCAAGTCAGTATTCGAGAAAGTGTTTTATAACATTGAAACCGGAGCCGTTTCAATTGTCAACACTGTTGCCTCAATGCTCGGGAGTGTCCAGGACCAAGCGACAGCTCTAGATAAGGTACTACTACAACTGCCCTTCGGTACAACATATCTAATGATTAATAGAATATCCAAAATGTGTCCGCTGAGGTTACTAAGCTGCAATACACTTTCCGAGATCTTCTAGACGAGGTGCTGTCCCGAAACGAGCAAATTACACTAGCACATCAGCAAAATGCTATGTCACATAACGAACTCGCCTTGTCGCTTCGGTCGAAATTGGAGTCTCTCGTACAAGAAGACATGGCTAGGTTGTTTCATAATGTCGAAGCTTTTGATGCTTCTTTGGCAGGTGGGCCTGTTTCAACAAGACGGCCAATGCTGACTGTACTGTACAGGAATGGCTCTCTGGGAGGTTCGGGCTCCTATCGGAGCAAGAACTTAGTATATCTGATGTGAGTGATGTTCCTGGACTATAAACATGATCTAACCATCAAAAGCGCCTGCGAACCTTCGAGACATCATTGAAAGAATTCCAGTTGAAAGCGGAAGATTTACACAAAGCGCAACTGCAACAGTCCGAGAATCTCGATATCCAGTCAAGGTTACAGGAGAAGTTGCAAACAAGTATACGGATCTCACAAGCTCTAATTGACAAAGCAGCCACAACTACGGCTAATTTACAGGTGATGATCGAAGAAACAACAGCTCTATATAAAGACTCCCCTACGCTAGGAACTCTTTTCAGCACATACTCTTCGTGGACAGTTTTCGGTCTTCTTTTGAGTCTCATAGCATCTCACCACATAAAGTTTGCCCTAGTAATGCTTGTTATTGGTGTCAGTGAGTACCGAATCCAGGTCCCGTGTGGATTCATACAACTAACCGTGCTGTTCTAAGCCCACCTCATGATGAAAAGGATACTATAATGTGTCCATGACCGTTACGATGACGAAGTTAATGAGGAATTAATTCTTTATATCTATCATATGGCTTGTATATGTCTTTAAGCTCTATCTTATTGCGCCATTTATTCACAATTGCACCGTCCGCTTGGCGGAAGGGGTGCGGGTGCTGTTCTTGATCGAACACCCACTTATGAGGCGCACGTTTCTGTTTTTTCCCTCTACTTTTCCCCATTATTCTATTACTTTCAGTATTTTCTTCATAGATAACAAGGCCAATGACTAATCGAAGTCCTTCATGTACTCGCCGCGTCAATCTGCTCTTGACTCTTCCCATACACACGTTCCCTATTGCACAATGAGTGATAGGTGAGCTAGCCAAGTATTAAGCTATCAATCAAGGCCAGACTCGGCAATCATGTCGGCAACCGAATTGTTTTCGGCAGCAATCCATACAATGTGTCCCGACCAAGCCTCGGCAACACATTGTTTGCCATGCAGTAACCCATGCTACGGTCCTTCATAGAACATGTAAAGTCCCTTTGTTTTCGGATTAACAGTGACCGAAAAGAGGAACAACATATTGCAGTCGGTCATTCTAACAAAAGTAGGCACCGTCTATGTTGCTCAAAATTATGCATGAAATGTGCCGCTTCACTTCCACAATTCAAAGGCCGGTGCCGAGGGGAATGCCCGATCACTGTATTAACTTCTGTTTAACTGCCGAACCTCAAGCCCTTCAGGTAAGCGAATTTTTGCGGAGGCATTTTGCGGAGTGACGAGAAGAATTCTCGGCATTCTGTGGGGAAACCCATACGACGATCCCCGGCTCTACTCCGTGGAGACACTCATTTAAGGGACACGATGACCTGTCGACTCAAACGCTGCCGGAAGTTTCACCCTAATGTCGGCTTTTCCAGATCCGCAATGATTATCAAGATAGTCACGTCAGCATGCAGCTTCTGGTATACTGCTACCCAGACGCATAGATTGCTATTCTCTGAAAACACAGTCGAATTCGGCCGTTTTCAGTGCCCATTGAAATTGACTCAAATACCCTTGTATAAGACCTATCAGAAGTAAACATAGAATCTCGCGTCATTGGGTATACGAGCCAGACATTTAATGAAAGGATCGAGTAATGGCTATGAGGAGAAAATATGGACCTCTTACTTTATACCTCCGGCCAAACCTCGGAGAAGCCCTAGGACACGGGATATAGTTTACTCTTCACGTACCGACCGTCATATGCACCCACACATGAAGAAGCTTATTCGCGATAGGCATACCATCAGCAGAGTTCAGGATGCCCGAGATAGCTATATAAAGCCATCTAGTTCACTGCAGAGTAAAAACCACACCAAGTCAGTATGCCTTCACTTCGCCTACTTCTACCTATACTTACTGCGGGCTCTGCTGTTCTGGCAGGCCAGGATGTGTTTCAAGATAAGTGTACAAGTTTTGCAACTAAAATCAAATTGCCCAATGTACGGGTGAACTTCGTGGATTACGTACCTGGAGGTACCAACCTCTCTCTGCCAGATAACCCAACCAGTTGCCATGCAAATTCTCAGTCAGTGACTGAGGATATCTGTCGGATTGCTATGGCTGTCGCAACTTCGAACAGCAGCGAACTCACGCTCGAAGCATGGCTCCCAAGAAACTACACCGGTCGCTTCCTGAGTATAGGCAACGGAGGCCTTTCGGGCTGTATGTTCTACTAGACACCGCAGTGAGATTGCATAGCGATTGACGTTGACGCTTCGCAGGTATTCAGTACGGCGATCTGGCATACTCATCTGGCTTAGGATTTGCGACAGTCGGCGCCAACAACGGCCATAACGGAACATCCGGCGAACCTTTCTATCACCATCCCGAGGTCCTCGAAGATTTTGTACATCGCTCTGTCCACACCGGTGTCGTAATTGGCAAAGAGCTGACGAAGCTCTTCTACGATGAAGGATTCAAAAAGTCTTATTACCTTGGTTGCTCTACTGGTGGCCGGCAGGGCTTCAAATCCGTTCAAAAATACCCCAACGATTTTGACGGTGTTGTGGCCGGTGCACCGGCATTCAATATGATCAACCTCATGTCATGGAGTGCCCATTTCTATCCAATCACTGGGCCACCTTCATCTGACACATATCTATCGCCTGATTTGTGGAATATCACCCATAAGGAAATTGTGCGTCAGTGTGATGGGATCGACGGTGCTGAAGACGGTATTATCGAAGATCCAAGTCTCTGCTACCCTGTGCTTGAGACAATAATTTGCAAGCCAGGTCAAAATTCCACCGATTGTCTAAGTGGGAAGCAAGCCAATACGGTTCGCCAGGTTCTATCCCCGCTGTACGGCGTGAACGGCACCCTGCTCTATCCCCGAATGCAGCCCGGCTCCGAGGTGATGGCCGCCTCCATGATGTACAGTGGTCAGCCCTTTGCCTATAGCACAGATTGGTACCGCTATGTTGTCTACGAAAACCCCAAATGGGATGGGACCAAGTTCACAGTAAGTGATGCTGCCGTGGCTTTGAAGCAGAACCCCTTCAACCTTCAGACCTGGGACGCAGACATCTCCGCTTTCCGCAAGGCAGGTGGCAAGGTCCTCACCTACCACGGGCTCCAGGATCAGCTCATCAGCTCGGAAAATTCCAAGCTTTACTACGCGCGCGTGGCGGAAACCATGAACGTACCTCCCGAGGAACTCGACGAATTCTACCGCTTCTTCCAGGTCAGTGGGATGGCACATTGCAGCGGGGGCGATGGGGCATACGGTATTGGGAATCAACTCAGAACTTATAACGGGGTTGATCCCGAGAGCAACGTTCTCATGGCTATGGTTCAGTGGGTGGAAAAGGGCATCGCCCCGGAGACCATTCGTGGTGCCAAGTTCACCGATGGACCGGGCTCAGCTGTAGAGTATACTCGCAAGCATTGCCGTTACCCGCGGAGAAATGTATACAGGGGGCCAGGGGACTACACTGATGAGACTGCATGGCAGTGCGTTTGAGTTCCTAAAGTCTGTACGTAGTACCTACGTACATTCAATGCTATTCCATGTCTTGATAGTCTTTTTTTCTTCTACCAGAGCGAGATACATGATCACATAACCAGCCACCCTAGATTTCGTTTCACTAGGTTCAACTGAAATTCCCTTTGCTTCAACACTGGGGGTTCTTGTTGTAGTTTCCTTTCGGGCAGCCCTATGCGCGACCTCTACTGGTAACATTCAATCTGTATTCCTGGCCGCCAGATAGTTAGCTAATCTCTATCGCACTCAACTGCCTAGTACGCATTGAAATCCTAGCATGGAAGGGAGCCATATCTATTCACCCTTGTTCCTGTATATTCGAGGGAATTATTATATTGATGAAGGAATCACTTCACCAATGTAGGCAGGTGGGTGCATTAGAAGCCAGTGCCAAACTTCGTCTTGGAAAATAATAATTCATTATATCAACGACAATGAATAACATGGCGGTCTATCACTACAGGCCCTCATTTACAGTGAATATAAGTACAATAGCCACCCTATATATAATCCCTTCCCAGCTTCTTCCTCCTTCCAATATCATCTCTCACTACATCAGCTTATGGAAACCACTATATATACCGGTCAACCTTTCGCTAGTATCTCTGACAAATACCCAATCACTCATTCCATTTGAACTGGTATAAAACATTGACAGAAATTCTTAAGCTATCTGAAGCACCAAGATTCTCGATCCAAAACTATGGTCTCTTCAAATATGGATACAGTCTAAGGAAGGGACTATATGCCATATCATCAGACCATGAGACCGGTGCCTCGGCAACAAGATTTAAGCCAACAAACACGTCTTCCAATGTAGGAGGAGCAGAGATATTACATACACTATCGTCAAAGGCTACCGACAGACCGCAAGGAGGCTATGACCGTATAATGTTTTTCTCACTAGCCGGTTATGTACGACCATTGGGATCCAGTTCGAGAAGACTGTTGCCGCCAGCAAACGTCCAGCTGGATGACTATTGGGTTTTTGAGGCCATGGCCCTCAAAACCAGAGGCACAAGCTATATATAGTTCATCTCCAGAAGTAAATGACTCTGGGGTCAACCTCTCACCCACCGTGGTGTGGGCTTGACAACACTGGCGACGTTGAGAGGCTTGTCTGGTTTGAGTATGTTGAGGGGG
Source organism: Aspergillus alliaceus (assembly GCF_009176365.1). Classification (NCBI taxonomy): domain Eukaryota; kingdom Fungi; phylum Ascomycota; class Eurotiomycetes; order Eurotiales; family Aspergillaceae; genus Aspergillus; species Aspergillus alliaceus. The sequence continues at coordinate 98,305 of NW_022474766.1, forward strand.
TTGTTCAATGTTCACCTTGGCGTGGGAGGGAGGACATGTGCACCTCATGCTTTTATGGGGTGTTAAATATATATTTCTAAGGTTGAGTGAGAGACATGTGGAGTATATAAGCTAGACTCACCGGCAGGTAAACGGCTCGTCTTCGAGTTGGAAAATATATATATGTATTATAGAACAAAAAAAGGTAGAAAAAGTCCAGGGTGATCAGATATCATACATACACTGTACTCTCTCTCTCACATCAAGCACAAGATAGATCTCAATTATTTTCTTTCTCCCTGGGGAACGGGAATTAGGCAAAATTAAAAGGACAAAAAAAGAACGACACCTGTGAGATTCGAACTCACGCGGGCGAACCCACACGCTGGGAGACATGAACCTCCTATGAGGAATCATGAGCTAATAGCAGGCGTGCGCCTTAACCACTCGGCCAAAGTGTCTTGTTGTTGTCTATGTGTTAATTCGCCAAAATATATAGTGCATTTCCTAGTATTTACTAAGTACATAGTAGTTCGTAAGAGAATGAAAGGATCCACCAGACAGACCGCCTTTGAGAACTGGGGCCCTATCGCATCATATCATGGGGTTCCACTCGGTGGGATGGCTTAATGACTTTCTATACCAACCGTACGTTGGCAGAATTCTTGCGAGACTATATCGATTGACATTATCTTTACTCTGTACTCTTCGGTATCTAGCTACCGGCCCCCGCTACTAGTAGTAGTGATCTTTAACCCCCCCGCGAGCTCGCACGGATCGCTTTCATTGACCTCATTGTTTGCGCCGCGACAGCGCGTGCAGGGCTTCTCTCTCATCCGCTATCGGCAAGATATATTGGACTCACGCATTCCCCGATCGCTTCTCAAAATGGCTGATCCTGTTGCCGATACCCCTGTCATGGACGAATTTGCACAGACCCGTGGCGGCGACGATCTCTTCGACGATGAAATTGTACCTGTTTCTGCGGAGCCACAGGTCCCGCCGGAGGTCCAAGCATTAGAAGAGAACGTCGCAACGCTCTCATTGGAAACCCAAACGCCACCTCCTCGTACTGATACTCCACGGTCGCGCGGAGGTGAAAGGCGAGGACGTGGTAAGGGCAAGGGACGCGGTGGCAGGCGAGGATCGCAGAGTTCAGCGTCAAGGAGGGGTGATGGGGGTACAAGGCCAAAGTCAACGGATGATACCGCGCAAAATGAAAAGAGCAATGAAGAGTCTACCAATGATATCTCTAATGAAGCGACGGAACAGTCGAAGAAGGAAGATATGGCCTCCGACTCGAAGCCCTCTACTGATAGTAATGGTCCACGGGTGCCAGCTGTGCGCGGGGATCGAAGTGCTACAGGCGGCATCAAGAAGGTATGTCGGGTTTCTGTCTTTTTTTTTTTTTTTTTTTTTTTCCCCTTT
>NW_022474767.1:0-97260 GCF_009176365.1 Aspergillus alliaceus
TTTTTTTTTTTTTTTTTTTTTCATGCATATATGTATGTTCATGCCAGTGCCATAGATTATGGTCAGAGTACGTACATAGGTCCGTCAACATTCATTGACAGTATGTTCATTCAGAAATTTCCAACGTCTATACAGTCGAGGCAAAATGCTCGCTACTTGAGATATGCTAGGATGCGCGGCGGCCCGATAACAATAAGACTAACAATAGGCAGATCGCTAACGTTCCAGAAAAAGAATACCAAAGCTCCATGCTTCCCAATGCAAATGATAGACAAAACGATAGGTATCCGTGTGTACATCTGTACAGCATCGGAGTTTGGCGGCCCTTGGTATAACGATAACAAGGGGCGGGAACTACACCGGCTGGATGTAGTTGGCTGGCACGCTTTTGATCACTCCTCCTCTTTCCACGTCGGCCCATCCATCACCGCCATCTCGGTTGACCAGCACAAAGCGGTCGCCTTCAGCCATATCCCATTCCATGTCGCTTCGGGCCTCGTAGTCGTACAAGGCTTCAACATACTGCAGCTTCTTGGCTCCCCGACGGGGTGCCACAGCGGGCCCAATTTTCTTGCCTGCTCCACTACCTGCCAATGAGGCAGAGGAGGTGGAATAGGTGGATCCGGGGCGCTCAGCGAACCCGGTGCTGCTGGCTGAAGGGGTTGCGGGCGCCGCGGGTGCCGCCTCGACGTACGAGGCTGGGACGAGGCCCTCGGACGAGCCGATGCGGACCCGCATCCAGCCAGATCCATCTAGTCAAGCAGTCAGTAACATTTCAAGCATTTTTATAAAATATATGTGAAAAGACTTACCATCTGGCTCAAGAATCGCTACATCATCACCTTCTTGCACAGTTACTTCATCGGCTCCTCCAGCCTGGAAGGCATAGAGCATCTTCCCTCGTGGTTCGTTTGGCTTCGTCGATTCGGTGACAGGCGGAGCCTTGATGTATTGCGCTGGAGGGGGAGCCAAAACCCTATTCCGCTTTGGCTTAGTCTCCTGAACAGGGGCGGGGGTTGCCGCCAGTTCGGCCGCGGGAGCTGGGGCTGGAGGCGCGGATTCAGTCGGGCTGGCCAAAGGCGGCTGGCTAGTAGCGTTGGATAGTGACCGGTTGGCACTGACGGCATAACCAGAGCTCAACGAGTTCATCGTATCTTTCCGAGTAAGGGACGGCGCGGCAGATGAGCCTGTAGTTGTCGGCTCCAGATCGAGGTGTGGTGTAGCATTGGCCTGCTCTTGTCGTTCCGCTTTGAGTTTCTTCTTTTCTTCCTTCGTCTGTTCGCCAGGGCACTCTGCGGGTACTTTCATTTGACATTTACTGTGGCATGTATACCCGCAATCCCGGCAGTCAAATCCCTTCGCCGAAAGTCCCCATATCCGCTCCCCACAAAGGTCACAGTTGGTTGGGATCTTGAAGGTTTGCGATTTGAAGTTGTGATTTTTGGCGCCTAATGATAGATCACCGACTACCGACATGATGGTTGATGTTTCTACCTCCGCCGTGAGCATTTTACGATCCACCTCATGCGAAGCGCCCTGTAAAAAGAAGATAGAACGAACTACATCGACCTCGTTTCGGTTGTCTTTGCCTTGCTGGATGCTCTCACGGACTCTCTTGGCGGCTTCAACTTCTCGGCGTTTCTGGTCGGACTCGACCCTCAGTTCCCGGACCTGCGTCTTACTCTTGCTGAGCAGGTTGCGCAAGAACACCTTAGCCGCCTCATCAGTGACAAGCGCCTCATCGTCGTGCCAGATAGGGCTCGGCTCAAAGGCCAAATTTGGCGGTTCCTGGGACTGGCTAACATTGTGGCGCAAGAACATGAGCGAATCAAGGTGTGGGACATTCCGTGGGATCTCGTTGAGTAGATGTGTCATATGTTCCATACTCTTAGACAGAGACGATTTCTCTAGTTGCCCTGCGAGGGTCCATATCGAATTTAATTTTGACACGCGCATTTCGTTGAGATTTTGCAAGCTCTAGAGACGATGTCAGCTCTACGTTTTCACCCGTCCAAATTGTGAACCCACATCTAGTAACTCCGGGACATATTCATGGTAGAATCGTTCCTTCAACTTGTTGGTCACGTTTATACTGATCAGGTACGTATTCTGCTGGGGTTAGCCACGGTCTTATGGGCAGGAAAACATCACCCACCTTGACGTTGTTCATGTCCAAGATCTGCTGCTGGTATGCAGCCTGCGCCTTGGGCTTGCTGTGATCGAATGAACTCTCCATCTTTTTACGCCTACCCTCCACTTCTTGGCACGCTCCGTCGTATTTGCCTTTTGCCTTCTTGAGTTCACCATAAGAGGCTTCTCTTTCCTTCTCCAATTTCGCATGGAACTCAACATGGCACTTTCTGATTTCCTCATATTGCGTCGCAACATGTTTTAGCGGCTCCGCCACTTGGCCAATGAGGTCTGTAGCGAACTTATCGCGTTCTCCCGCATGCGATTCAATAGCGGTCAAGTGGGTAGTCCACGTAGTAAGTGAAGCGCTTTCGAGGGATCCTGGGGTCATGGTGGGGGTGTCTCCGACGCTCAGTGTGCTTATCTTCTTGGCTTTGCGATCATGGTACTTTCTGCAAAGGGCCGTTAGTTTGGCGGCGTACTCCTTTTCAATGGCACTCCGCTCGCGGTAGAACTGTTGTATCTCGTCGAGCCATTGTACACCGTTGAGAACCTAGTTGGAAAAATATCAGTAACGTTCTGCTGGTGCCTTTGGTACAATAACTGCCCAGTGGGTCACAAGGAGAGTGGGCAAAGTTGACAATAGAGACATACCCAATTGTTGACCGGTTTGAACGCATCCTATAATAAAGGCGTATTAGATAGACTTTCCACATCCTATTCACGCCGTCAATACCTTTAGTTCTGCTCCAAAATGAGGAGCGACATCTGATGTTGCCATTGTAGATGTGACAGGCGCTCGGGGATGGCGCGCATGAGACTTTTGGGTGGAAGAGACAAAAGCTTTCAAAGGGAACACCGTCAAAACCAGCATCTAGAATTGGAACAGGCCCAGCCACCTACCTCCACGTGCTGTGTTTCTTGTACGACAGGAATGATTCGTCGTTACTTCGCTCTTGAAGTCAAAGGAGTGACCAACCGTTGAGGCGCATATGTACCTGACATGGAAATCTACCTAATTGAAGGAGGGCCATGCGGGAAGCGGGGAAGAATGGCTGGAGTAACGCCGGGTGACAATACCAAAACCACTCTCTCAGGCCACCGTGTTCAGGGAGCGCCGTAATATTACGTCATGCCCTACTGGCCTTACTGCTAACTAGTATAAGTTCAAGCACGCGACCCACCGCCTTCTCTATAAAGTTAGAAATTGCCCACTCGGCTGGTTGCTCAACCTGGATTAGCGTTGTTTGCAGTATGCTTAGGGCGGTCAGTAGTGTTAGGTTTTTTGGCTAATCGTCACTTCGGCCTATACTCTACGTATTCACAGCGTCGATTTGCTCCTTTGGCTCGTTGTGTCAGAGGAAGAATATCTCGATTCCTGGTCTCTCCTAACTCCGTGCTTCCGGAGAGTACCCTACAATTACCCTATCCCCTACATATTCGGATCAATCTCTTCACTTTTCCAACGAGCGTTACCTACCCCGCGATCACATCCACCATTTAGGACGCCTCTACCTCGCCGTAAACACACCGTTGTCCCATCGATTAATTATTCCTAACCTCGAAATAAACTCTCTCACAATGTCTTCGGAGCAACCTGCTGAAGCCGCTGCCAATCCCCTGGCCGACCGCATCACAAACCCCGATGGATCGAAGCCCGAAGGTATGCGTTATTCAGTGTTGTGCATAGCGAGCGCCGCACAGTTGTATCCGACAGAATGCTAAACTCACCTTTCCGCAGAGCCTACGGGTACTCCTGAACAGGCCGGCAATGAACAGGCCGACGGCGCTGCCTCACAGCTGGGCGGCTCCGACCTGCATGAGCCTGACTACACCGTCGAAGTCAAACTTAGTGATCTCCAAGCGGACCCCAATAACCCACTATTCTCAGTGAAGAACTTTGAGGACCTCGGACTGTATGTCATATGTTGCGTACTGAGTATTATGGTTTATCCTAGCTTACAACTCGTTGATAAACAGGGACGACCGCATCTTGCAAGGATTGTCCGCCATGAACTTCCGCAAACCTTCAAAGATTCAAGAAAGAGCGCTTCCTTTATTGTTGAACAACCCTCCTAAGAACTTGGTCGGCCAGTCCCAGTCCGGTACAGGAAAAACGGCTGCTTTCGTCCTCAACGTCCTTAGTCGTTTGGACCTCTCATCGGAGCAGATGCAGAAGACACCCCAGGCCCTAATCCTGGCCCCCACTCGAGAGCTGGCTCGTCAGATCGTTGGTGTTGTCCAGGTTATGGGCCAGTTCCTGGATGGTCTCTCTATCGGAACAGCTGTTCCCGCAGACACCAACAGCCGCCCGGCGAGGATAGAATCCTCCGTTGTTGTTGGTACTCCGGGAACGGTCATGGATATGATCAAAAAGCGTATTATGGTTGCCAACAAGCTGAGGGTGCTTGTGTTGGATGAGGCCGATAACATGCTTGACCAGCAGGGTCTAGGTGACCAGTGTATTCGTGTGAAGGCGTGAGTCTCAGAGTCTTCCCTTTGTGGTTAGCCGTAATTTCAGCTAACGCCATGCAGCTTGATACCAAAGGATATTCAGGTCGTTCTTTTCTCCGCTACCTTCCCAACTCATGTTCACCAATACGCGTCCAAGTTCGCCCCTCAGGCAAACGAAATCACCCTGCAGCACGAAGAACTGACCGTGGAGGGGATTAAGCAACTTTATCTTGATTGCGCGGATGAAGAGGACAAGTACAAGACTCTCGTCCAGCTTTACGGACTTCTTACCGTCGGATCCTCTATCATTTTCGTCAAGGTTGGTAGACTGTCCTTAATTACTCGGTTGTATCTAACTGTTACAGACCCGGACATCGGCCGCTGAGATCGAGAAGCGCATGGTTGCTGAAGGCCATACCGTGGCATCTCTCACTGGAGGTATCGAGGGTTCACAGCGTGATGCTGTCATTGATCAATTCCGTGCTGGTCAGGCCAAGGTTTTGATCACCACCAATGTCCTGGCGAGAGGTATTGATGTCTCGACGGTTTCCATGGTTATCAATTACGTGAGTAGCTGAATTTCTGCCCCGCTAGCGAGGACAAACCAGAACTAACCTCCTGGCCAGGACATCCCGGAACTCCATCAACCCGGTCGTGAGCGTCAGGCGGACTTCCAAACCTACCTTCACCGGATTGGTCGTACCGGACGTTTCGGTCGTGTTGGTGTGTCCATCTCGTTTGTTGCCAACCGCGATGAATGGAACATGCTCAACCAGATCCAGCAGTACTTCAACTGCAACATCCAGCGGATCGACACGAAGGACTGGGACGAAGTGGAGGATATCATCAAAAAGACCATCAAAAACACCCGGGCACAAGGGAATTTCGGACGGTAACGGGCGACCGCTCCTACTTTAATGATGACCCGTGAAGAATGATGAGGTTTAGCTTATGTAAAGAGAAAAAGTTCGAAAAGAATCTTAGATACCAGCAATATGTCCCCATCGTGAGAATCTCAATCAACTCATAGATTTCTAATCTGGATACTGTCCTTATGGAATACCTTGTAGTCTACTATAGGGGCTAAACATGGAAGGTACTAAGGTCTATCACATAACTTAGCATAGCTGGTGAGTCTAGATATATGTTTTCTGCTGAGACGTGTCCGTAACTCAGTATCTCTAATATATCTATCTATCTATCTATCTATCTATATATATATTGTTGAGTAATACTGGGCAATATGGCTTCAGTCTATTTGAGTAAGAGCATCTCAGGTGACTTAGGCAGGTTTTCATCAGGTAGCAGTTCGATGTCCTGACGTGGTTCCAGTGTAACACGTACTGACAGGTCAACTCCGAAGGAGGGGGTTTGATTTGCCGCAACCCCGCGTTTCAACATCATCTTGCATACCAAAATTTAGGGAAGGACAGCCGGAGAATGCCTCAAGAAGGTAAAATAATATTCACCAAAAATATAGAGGATATAGAGGGAATATAGGAGGCTGGCATACACAATTAAATTCGGGAATATCCTTCTAGAGCTTATCAATTCTAGCGGAGATTGTTTATTTATCAGGAAGATAAGTGACGATCGATAGAGCTGATAAACTGATAAAGCCAAGGCGATAAGGTGCGGAGAAGGAAAGACCGACAGTGAGAGCAAAAGAGAGTTCACAGGTCACATGCAGGAGACATGCAGCTGTAAAAAGAAGGAGACAATGATGTCTTTCTTTTCCCCCGGTTCTCCTAATATTTATCCCTTGATCCACCCCTCCCCCCAGTCTTCTTTCTCTTACCTCTCCCATCTCCAGTCCCTATCCGAACCACCCCAACAGCCAAGATGACCGAGACAGATACCCCCGAAAAGCCCACAGCTGACGCGACAACCATCCAGTCACCTCTATCGCCAGAATCCCGCCATAGTACACATATTGTCGTATGTTTGGATTTATAACCCCCCCTTCCCTCCCTCCCCCCCTCGGGCCCCAACCCAGGTCCTAAATATCCCCTCTCACTGATCCCCGGACTAGTTGACCACATACCCCGGACAAAGTGGCATCGACCCCGTTCCCCTACAATGGGGTGCCCCGGACGCCAAATCCCGCGGTCCAGTGGTCGTCTCACGCAGCGGGCCATTGCTAAAACGACGCAATGCCATGGGTGCCCACGGCGGTAGTTACAGCATCTACAACGCTCTAGCCATCGCCGCCGGCGATCTCCCGCCTGACTTCCGCCCGGATTTCAAGAACAGTGAACCCACCTTCAATTTCCCCTGGCAACCCGCCTGGGCCGATAAGGATAAGATCGTGTCGATGGATCCCTATGGTCACGATATCGTCGACAAGTTCCGCGATGAGCTAAACGCCGGCTGGGACATCCGGCCTACAATGGCCATCACCCGCGCTAACATGAAGCTGGCTGAGATCGCAGATGCAGTACGGGACGGACAACTGGACGTGGACGGATCGATTATCGTAGACTCCTCGGGTGAAGTGCGGGTGACGAAGGTCGCCGTCGAACCCGTGTGGTATCTCCCCGGTGTTGCGGACCGATTTGGCGTCACGGAGGCCGTGCTCCGTCGCACGCTCTTCGAACATACGGGTGGAAGTTACCCAGAACTAATTACTCGTCCGGATCTCAAGGTCTTTCTGCCCCCCATCGGCGGTCTGACGGTCTACATTTTCGGACCCCCCGAGCGGGTATCCGACGAGAACGTGAAACTGGCCCTGCGGATCCACGACGAGTGTAACGGGAGTGACGTCTTCCAGTCTGATATCTGCACATGTCGACCCTACCTCGCATTCGGTATTCGGGAAGCGATCCGCGAAGCCCAGAACGGGGGCAGTGGTGTTGTCATCTACTTCCGGAAGGAAGGACGCGCCCTGGGCGAAGTCATCAAGTATCTGGTGTACAACGCTCGCAAGCGTGGCGGCGACACGGCAGACAAGTACTTTACGCGCACTGAGAACATCGCTGGTGTAAGAGATGTAAGCTATTTCTTATGACCCACAACCCTGTGCCATACTAACAACCCCAGATGCGCTTCCAAGCCCTCATGCCCGACATCCTGCACTGGCTCGGCATCAAGAAGATCGATCGCATGCTCTCCATGTCCAACATGAAACACGACGCCATCGTCCAATCTGGAATCAAGATCCTCGAGCGCGTCCCTATCCCAGAAGACATGATCCCCAATGACTCGCGCGTGGAGATCGACGCCAAGATCAACGCCGGATACTTCACAACGGGAAGGCAGTATACCATGGAAGAGCTGGCCAAAGTCAAGGGCCGCGGATGGGAAAAGTGGGAGGATGTCACGGTAAGTCAAGGCTCAAACTGCTGCGGTATGCATGTTCTCTATTAATCACGTACTAATATCCGGGTAGCATTGAATGGCGAACTTGAACGAATCTAACAGTGCGAGCCGCATGATTGCATACGACGACTTGAACCTTGAAAACCTTGAATGAGTTGAGCTCAGGAACAGGAATTTTTGTCCGTATTACGCCATTTTAGTCATAATTAATTTTGATATGATGATCGGAGAGTTCTCTTTTCCACCTTTTTGGTAGCATGTAATGTTTGTCGGTGATTATAGAGGTAGATACCTTGTGAGGGGAGGTGTGTAGAGAGTTACCGGATTCCCATATATATATATATAGATTTTTTTTTTCGACCGGCATCGCTCCCGACTATTTTTGTTTACTCTAACCTCTAATCTCTAATTCCCCTTTTCACGTCATAGCTCATCAGAAATTGATGGCCATAGGTGCTAGTAGAGAAGGACACATCGATGATCTCGGCTCCAACCTCCGTGATAAAGTACGATAAGCTGTCAAAAATCTCGGTATTTCTTCCCGAGCGACGGGTTCTTTTCCATATTCCCCGCTTTGCGTAGCTATATAAGAACATACCGAGACAATAATAAATTAGTATCGATCACATAAAATATACCATATTCACTTCGCTCACCTTATACATTATTAAGATAGTATTTTACAGAGATATTCTACGCGAAGAAAGAAGCCGAAAAAACAAACAAGAAAAATGGGCTCCTCCGTCACCCTGCAACCCCACGTCCCCAAAGCCGGGGTATGGTGTCCCGCCATAACATTCTTCGACCACAGCTCCGACACGCTCGACCTCGCCGCGCAGAAGAAATACTACTCCTACCTATCTACGACCGGACTAGCGGGACTCGTCATCTTGGGCACAAACTCCGAGGCGTTCCTCCTTACCCGCGAAGAGCGCGCCCAGCTCATCGCGACTGCCCGCGAAGCTGTCGGCCCCGATTACCCACTCATGGCGGGCGTGGGCGCGCACTCTACGAAGCAGGTGCTCGAGCTTACGCATGATGCTGCGGCTGCAGGGGCAAATTACCTGCTTGTGCTGCCACCGGCGTATTTTGGGAAGGCGACGACGGCGGGCGTGGTGAAGAGATTCTTTGCCGATGTGGCGGCGCAGGCGCCGTTGCCGGTTGTTGTGTACAATTTCCCGGGGGTGTGTAATGGGGTGGACCTTGATTCGGAGACGATTACGGATATTGTGCGCGAGTCCGCTGGAAGGAGGGCGGATGGGGTGAGTAATGTAGTTGGTGTGAAGTTAACTTGTGCTTCGGTGGGCAAGATCACAAGGCTGGCGGCGACGTTCAAGCCCGACGAGTTTGCTATTTACGGAGGTCAGTCGGACTTTTTGATCGGGGGGCTTAGTGTTGGGTCGGCCGGGTGCATTGCGGCGTTTGCAAACGTGTTTCCCAGGACTGCATCGAGGGTTTACGAGTTGTATAAGGCCGGGAAGGTGGCGGAGGCGATGGAGTTGCAGCAGAAGGCAGCACTAGCGGAGAGTCCCTGCAAGAGTGGAATTGCTTCGACCAAGTATGCTGCGGCGATTTACTCGGCGCCGTTGGCCGGGATTAAGGGAGCCGAGGAGAAGTTGAAGCCGAGGACACCGTATGAGGAGCCCACTGAGGGTGCTAAGAAGACGGTGAGGGAGTTGATGGGTACGGTGGCCCAGCTTGAAATTAGTATCTAGTAATAGGGCGGATATGCGTGATTTCAGGTGAACTCGAATAGGAAGCTCGGGTTATGTCACGAATCTCGGAATATGTATACTGTTCTTGATACGGAGTAGTTGTATTGCGATAGCCCCATTGAACCTCATTCATCCAATGATTTGAAATCGAATAGTTATGCCTTCGCGCATTCGGAATATTTTCCATACTTTTAGAGTTGCCTCGTCTCCACGTGGGGGAGATTTCGCCGAACCGTCCCCGAACGTAACCCGGGGCTGCAGAGTTTGTCGTAGTAAACATGTCGGGAAAGAGGGGCCCGAAGCCATGTATGTTTTGATTGCACGCAGTTAGAGGTATTAGCTGATTAGGGCCCATGGAGGAGAGTCACAACTTGAGAAAGGGTTCTATGTCAGCATGGTGGCCATGAAAATGGGTAGAGAATAGAAGCGAGGACAGCGTTCACCCGCATTTGTTAGATTGTAGAATAGCTAGATTGCACTTGCTCCGCACTCCACTGAAAGAGAGCTTCTGTGGACACCCATTCTTGTGGGGTTGTTGAAGGGCCAATCCCCCGATAAATCACCGGCGGTAAAGGCCGTCGCTTCGACTCCCCCGCTTTGAGCACGATACTTCTCCAGCCGGGGTAGCAGCGCGGGAGAGCGATCACTGAAAGCACAGGGTAGATGGATGATCTTAGGAAAAAATTCATCTCTGACAGTGAGGTGAGCTGCGAGAATAGGATATGAAAGGGTCAACAATCTGCAGTGGTCGATTGAGGATCGTGGACGTCCACTATCAAAACATGATGTACCTTTATGCATCACCCCCACACTAGTTCACAATTGGTGCTTTTAGGGTAGTGGGATTTAGTTTCCTCGTATGCATGGCATGGTTATGCCGGTCTGTTAGCCAACAGTTGCGGTGGGAAGACATCCACCCATGGTTAAACTGAGTTCTCGGCTTCGTCCACTTGGGGGCTTTGGAACACTGAGGCAATGGAGCCTAGCGCTTTCCATTGAGAGAATTCCATCCATGTATTGCTGTTAACGGGTGCTTTTGACGATGGATCACACATAAATACCTCGGTCATGCCCCCGGGAAAAGCAGATATCTCAGCTTTGCAATTCACGTCGCTATCTATTGCTTCTGCAAGCGACCAGACGAGATGCATCTCAAGCCATTTATCTTCCCTGCCCTCGCGGCAGTTGCTCATGCTGCCAGCTATTCCGGAGACCTTCGGCCTCAAACCCACTTCTCTCCACCTTCCAATTTCATGAACGACCCAAACGGCTTGTTTTATGACAGCAAGAGGGGCGTATACCACCTATACTATCAGTGTACGCCAGTACCTTCGTTCATCCGCGCACATATACTAATACGTGAATAGATAATCCAACGGGGATGGTTGCGGGGAATCAGCATTGGGGTCATGCTACCAGCCCTGATCTATACCACTGGACGAACCAACCTATCGCCCTCTCTGGAGATAAGCCCGAAGAATATATATTCTCCGGCTCTGCTGTGGTCGATAGCAACAACACATCCGGGTTCTTTCCCGATCAAGACGATGGTGTCGTAGCCATCTATACAGTAGACACTCCAACCTTGGAAACGCAGCAGATTGCTTATTCTCACGATGGTGGGTACACATTCACCAAGTACGAGAACAACCCGGTAATCGACATTGGCTCGAAGCAGTTCCGTGACCCGCAAGTGGTATGGCATCCTGAAACCCAGCAATGGGTGATGACTATTGCCTATGCACAGGACTTGGTTATTGGATTCTACACATCACCCAACCTCCGAGACTGGACTCATGCGTCGAATTACACCCAGGAAGGCCTGCCGGGTGACCAATTCGAATGCCCTAATTTGGTCAAGTTCTCCGTTGATAGTGCTGTGTCTGACGAGTCTAGCAAGTATGTACTTTTCATCTCCGTGAACCCTGGCGCACCACTAGGGGGCTCTGGAACGTTTTACGTGGTTGGCGATTTTAATGGCACCCATTTCACCTCCGAAGTGGCCCACGAGACCCTCTTTGATTTCTCCAAAGATAACTATGCTGCTCAGTGGTATTCTGGAATTCCTGAGGACCAACCTCCGGTCTCCATTGGTTGGGCTAGCAATTGGGACTACACTGGGGAGGTCCCCACTGGCACGCTCGAAGGATGGAGAAGTGCGATGACTTTACCCAGAGTACACAACCTGACTAAGGTAGATGGAGCCTGGGCTGTGACTCACAGTCCGTTTAACGGTCTCTCGACTGTTAAGGGAAGGCAGCTTGTGAGCAAGAACATTCAGTCAGGAGATGTGAAAGCGAATTTTTCTGGGGTCCCATCGAAGGCAGTATACTTCGACGTGGCGGTAAAGGGAATCGATGCTGCCAACCCTGCCGGGCATGTGAACTTTAACTTCACTTCTTCTTCATCGGGCGACTATCTCGATGGGGGTGTATCCTTGGGTGATGGTTTCTTTTGGATCAATCGAGCCGGAACCCATCTCTTCACGGTCAAGGATAATGAGAAATTCACTGCCTCGTCTAACACTACCATCCCGACTTTCGGCAATGGCACGTTCAGTTTCTCGGGCATTATTGACCGGTCCGTGTTTGAAGTCTTTCTGGGCCAAGACGGGATCCAAAGCGGAACCATGACGTTCTTCCCAACCACTCCACTCGACACTTTGACTGTTTCCGCAGAGGGTCTCAGCAATCGGACTAGCGTTAGCGTTAAGGCTTGGGGTCTTCAGAGCGGCTGGAACTCGACCGCGGCAGGCAAACGATTCCGGGCTTAAGTCGATGGACTATATATCTCTGCTCATGATGCATGATTGGAAGCTGTAATACGGATGTGTGATCGGATTATTTTCATTGTTCAAAATTATTTTTTGCCAGGGACACTCACCAAGTTGTATGTGCTCGTAGATCGGGTGGGTATCCAATGTCTGTGTACAAATGTACGATAGAGGGGCAGTTCTTCATTGTACTTTCTTTTCTTTGGGTCCAGAACGTCCAAAATAAACAGGAATGATGTCAAGTCACGTTACACGACGGTGTTTAATTGGTCGTTCCTAGTCAACGTAATATTACAAAACTGAAACATAAGAGTCCACCAATACCAGGCAAAGAGGGGGGCGAAAGAAGGTAATACGGTGACCACCTCGTCGGTTTGCCGGAAGCACAGAGTCCCGCGATCATACGACGCAGCGCCGAATCTTGGCCGAGGGTTCAGTCGCCATCGCTGTCAGGCACCACTTTGTCCTTCTTCCAATGCTCAAGCACTGGACTGCGAACAGGTGACTGTGCTGCTTGTGTGGTTTCCAATAATAAATCTATTATTGTCCTATCCTTGTCTTTGCAGAATCCATTCCAACAACAGACATAAACCAAAAGAGATAAAGACGAAAAAGAAAAGGAAGATCTTATCTGCCTGGGTCACACCTGTGGCTCGTACCGTCCCATGTGAGAGGGTCTAAGCCGCGTATTCAACGCCTCGATAAGATCTGTTTTTAAAAACACTTGTTCTCGGCACCTTTAGAATTTTTGGTTGTCTGGTTAGTTAGGCCCCAACGTGACTGACGAAAAGGGTGTGTTTGCCATGAAGAACTTCTCAAGTTGATCTCACTCTTTAACTTGTATTCTCTCCAATTACCCACAATATCAACGTCTCTCCTTTTTCTCTCTTCCAGGGGTTCTAATTTTTTTTTTTTTCGCCCCCTCCTTTCCAATTATTCTCCACACTTCACAATTTAGCGTCTACGGTTCTGGCTGATCATCAATCACCTTCCAACTCTAACCCGCCACTAGCCGCTTGCCTAAGGTATGCACACCCTAGGTTAGACTACCTGGAAGTTATTATCCAGAGAAGCCGTCCACTCTCCTGCACCTTCGTTGTCAAATATCCGATGGTTAATAGGAGCAAAGGCTTGTTTCACGATACACCCCCAACGAAGCGGTAGACAAACCCACCGCAAACCGATTCGCGGCCATTGTGCCTTGATGGTCTAGACCCTGGCGGTTGGACAAGATGGCGATGCCTGCCATGGGTAGCGATTTTCAGCTGTTCTCCCCCGCTCAGTCTTCCGACAGAAGAGAATCACAGACAGACTCCATGACATTTCCACAGTCATCCCCAGAGGATTCCG
The DNA here is from genome assembly GCF_009176365.1 of Aspergillus alliaceus. Taxonomy (NCBI): domain Eukaryota; kingdom Fungi; phylum Ascomycota; class Eurotiomycetes; order Eurotiales; family Aspergillaceae; genus Aspergillus; species Aspergillus alliaceus. The sequence continues at coordinate 13,741 of NW_022474767.1, forward strand.
GTCAGGATTGGACGCAATGGATGAGATGGGATGACAATTCTTTCCAAGAGACGGCCAGCGATCTTCCGCACTCCCCGTTCGATTTCTCATTTATCTCGCCCAGCACCTCGATCGGCAAGCAGAGTACCGGTGGTATTCAGAAATCCGAATTCTCGCCCGATATTTCACTCGACTGCGTGACGAATCTTCCATTTGACTCCTTCCTTGGTCAGGATGATTGTGGCGGGCTTCCCCTTCACCGTAGGTCAAATGTCAGCACAGATATGCTGTCTGCTCAGTCAACGACGTCCGGATCACCTATATCCCTAGCGGGTGTCAAACGTAAGTCCGGAAGCGATGACGACGGATCGACCGTCAGCGGTCCACCTCCGACTGGAAAGAAGATGCCATCTAAGAAACGAGCCCACAACGTTATTGAAAAACGATACCGAGCCAACTTGAATGAAAAAATTGCCGAGCTCAGAGACAGCGTGCCCAGTCTACGAGCTTCCAGGCATCTAGTCGACGATGATGACGCGGAGGGGACTACGCCAGCCAACAAGTTGAACAAGGCCTCTATTCTCTCTAAGGCAACGGAGTATATCCGACACCTGGAAATCCGCAATAAACGGTTGGAAGACGAAAATACTGCTCTCAAGAATAGACTTCGTCAAGTGGATAAGGCTGTCGACCAGACTGTGACATCTGCGGCATCAGTCTCTTCACCTAGCAATTACACCGAGTCCGGTGCTAGCTCGTCTCCTAGCGTCTTCTCGAACGCGGAGGAAGTTCCTAGTGACCCTTCTCCGAGCTCCCTCCACCCACCGGAAGGTTTGATCAAGGTGCCAGATGCCTTCAAACAAATGCGGGCGGCGACCCCAAGAGATGAGTCATGGTCACAGTCTTATATCCAGTATCCAAGCAGTGGTAGTAATGGACCTCCACAGGCTGGGGGCCACAAACGCTCTCACTATCCTAACAAATACATGCTAGGTGCTCTTGCCGGTCTCATGGTATTTGAGGGGATGAGTTCGGAGAAGAAGACCGAGTCAACTGCAAAAGGGCTCCTAGCTGTTCCATTCAACCTGTTCAATAACATACAGTCACCGCAGACCGCATATTTGGCAGCAATTGTTCGGAACTTTTGGTACTCATGGCATGCCCGCGCTATTTCTCACTTCCTCATCCTTGCTACTCTCGTTGTCGGGAGCGCATTCATCGTTTTTGTCTATCTGTTCAACTCCGGCGGCCCTGGACTACAGTCCTCTAAAACAGCATCTGCCACATTATCATCTAGTAACTTCCGCCGACAGGCTTGGCTGACTAGCATCCAGCGGGTGGGAGTGCCCCGACACACGTTTTTCCATGAGTGGTATGTCGTCACGTCGCGATGTTTTGAGTACGTCTTGCGATGCCTACTCGGATGGAAACTCTACTCTTGGGCCACGGGAGTTACCGAAGAGGATGAAAACGGCCGAGTCAAGACGTGGGACATCGCGATCGATGCGCAACTCGCCGGAGGTGATGCGGAGGTCAGCAAAAGTCGTCTCGTTTTGACCATCTTTGCTGCTGGCACTCTCCCTCGAAGCCCAATGAGAATGATGTTAAAAGCCCTCCATGTGCGCATTTTGCTTTGGCGTGTGGGAGATCGCGGCTCGTGGACTTTTAACGTCTCGAACGACGTTGGCCGTAGTCTGGCACGGTATCAGTGGGATCTTGCCCGAAAGATGAATTCCTCTCTGCCAAAGGATCACCCAGATGCCCTGCCCAGCCATCTCGCTGCCTTACTGGACCTTGATAGTGAGGCGGTTATGATTGATAGTGTCATCCAAAGGGCCGCAAACCTTACTTGGAACTGTCCAACCCAAGAGGGGACTGATGGTGATGAAGCTCTTCTGGATGTTGTGGAAGAGGATCCCGCCATCCAATCCTCTTTAGATGCGCTTGCCGCCTGGTGGTCTAGCCATCTGTTGCAACGCGCCCTTCTGAAATACTTCGAGGCTAGTTCTGGTGGTCAAGACAGGAAGAAGAGCCGTGACCTTTTCAAGTCGAAGATTAAGACAGCTCTCAACGTAGCGCCCCAGCCATCCGCAGCTCATACACGTGCTCTGGTTATGCAAGCCGTTTTCTTTGAACAGGATCGCGTCGCTAACATTAATCTGGTTCTTTCCGCACTGCCTAAGGACAAGGGAATGAACAAGAAAGCGCAAGCTTCAAATTTTCTCGATTCTTCTCTACCGGTATCTGTCCGCGATGAGATTAATATTGCCGTTCGCTGCGCTATGATCGCGGCTATCTTCACAGCAAGGACAACCGGAGATACGTCTCTTCCCGCATCGTTTACGATGCAGAAAGCTATTTCCTGGTTTAACCAGCTGCCTCTGGACCCGGTGGAGTTAACTCTTCTGGGATTTGCAGCGACATATCATCTTTTACACGTTTTGGCTTCCGACACAGACTACCTGAACTCCTCGGATTCTTCGGCTCCCTCTTCCCCCGTGCCCAGACATCTCTCTTTGTCCTCTGATGATGACTCGGACAGACCAACTCCAATCCAAGGGCAGAAATGTTCGCCGCCGCTGATTCCTAACCTAAGCCGTGTGGCCTCGGAGCTTTCGTACTGGGCAAAGAACGCCTATAATCCGACTTTTTATGGTTTCACGTCTCATCTCGTGGGAGTGGTTGAGTCTGAATGCAAATCATTGTGCCAAAGCGCGGGAGTCGATGTCGCCGACTACTCTCGCATCCAAGAGGAGAGGCGGGAAGCAACAAGGAATAAAGACCAAAAGAAGAAGAAGAAGCAGCAGCAGAAGCCATCTAAGAAATCCAAGGAGGGTTTGCGGCCAGGTAGACAGGTGACCCCTAGCAGCCAGCCCACCCAATGTCCTAGTCCAGAAAGTCCACGTGAACCCGTGACTTGAACGGATAGAGGCTATCTTCGTATGCATGTATTATGGGCTATGTCGCTGTCTACGGGTTGGGTGGCCTCCTGGCTTTTTACTTCGGATATTTGGTATTACGCGATGCGCTGCTTCTGGTATCAGGGTGTATTTTGCGAGTGATGGAACACGGGTATCGGAATATAAACAACAACTATCGGTCTCTGGCGTTCTTCGGTTAATTTCCGGCCTGTTTATGTATCTTCTCTCCGGTGTTATAAAAGCCGAATTAGACTAAAGCAGTCCCTCCCCTATTTTTGTTGTTTGCCTGTGTATAATGCCTAATAACATGTATCGCTTACAAGTCACCGTTCGAAGAGTCCGACCGATTCTGCTCACACCCGTCGACCTTGCCCTGTTTGCTACGTCCTCATCTGGGAAATGAGGTTAGGTTAGTGATTTGTGTTCAACCTCATCTAATCTTTTTCTACCTCTAGAGTGGGCAATACCTTATACCAGGTGCCCGGATCGAGTCTGGGACCCATGCTGCATGCGGGAAGGAATGTGTGGCTGGAAAGTTTAACCCACGCGGCAATTAAGGCAACTTCCGTACCGCGTGTAGGGCTGACGCGCACATTGATTCATTCGAGGCCCTCATCGAGCAGAGTGATCTGATTTGAACAAGATGGTATTTCAGTGGCATTCACATTCAACCATGTCTAGGCCGTTCGAGCAACGTTGCCCACGGTGGTACCTTCAGTGACCCCATTGCATCATATGTTGTTTCAATTGGAGGGTCACGGAAGACACCAGCAAGGAAGTGAATTGGAACTTGGAGCAGCCAGCTTGCTTTGACTGACAGCGGGGTGAATGGTGCACTGGACGCCTCCGTCCTGAAAAGGCTCACGGCGACAACCACGTCGTCATTCGAAAGCTGAATAAAGCCTGTACCCCTGCGGGAGCTCCCAAGGTTTCCTCATTTCCTCAGAGGCCTGCGCAATAAGAAAACTCTAAAACAGTAAGAATCAAAACATCATAACGTTGCAATTTCATTTGAAATACATTACACCTTTACGCAATCCTCCCTCAATGTGCCAGTTATGACGTTGACTCCACTTACGAGAAGGCCCTGCTTCGCGTCCTTCTCTCGCAGGTCAGTAGGAGCCTAAAATACTTCACTCTTAGATAGCTTCAACAGCAACCAGCATGATTAAATATTTGTTCATCACCAGTTTAAATCCCGTGGAAAGCACAGGCCCGCCAAGAATGAAGGGGCTTCCTCATGACAACTTCATGCCGACAATTCTTCTACGTCACCGCCCTAAATTAAGACTTCATGCGATTGAAGATCGTTTAAAAGAAAGGCTGGCGCTGTAGGTCTCCTATTATGAATCGTGAAAAAAAAAAAAAAAAAATCAAGTGCCGCGAACTTAGGTTGGGAACCCTTGACCAGCTATCTCCGTTTGCGGTGCCGTGGTTTCATCGGTTCAGTCGAGGGCAGATCCACCTCGGGGCTCCAGCCAACTATCAAGGAGAGAAAACGATGACTCTATTTGCTGAGGTACCTGTCAAAGTTTGACTCGATGTCGTCAGTTTGTTGATCTACGCTGACAATGACAGCACCTTTCAGGCCCAGACCTCAGATAGAAGCCTCTCATTCCAGAACCCCATTCCCCACATTCTTCGTGGTAGTAGTGACCTTCTCAGGAGCTTCATCCTGGCTCAGTGGGATATTTGTTAGAGGGAGATGGTGTGTAGCGTATCTCCCTAGTTTGAATCACTTTGAATCTAAGGCCAATATGGATGACGGCATCGTGGAATAGTTCTGAGTACACAAGACCTGCGCGTCATGGCAGGTGCAAATCCATTGTTCCCGTGGCTGTATATTTACCATTACCTTGCCATCGATCACTCTTCTGAATCCTTATAAGTCCCTGTCTAACTTAAAGGGGGATCACCATTGATTCCAGTACTTGTGCGGCTGTAACTGTTTTGAACATCTCTTTGATACCCACGTTTGGAGGCCATCCTGGCTCTCAAAATTTGCAGGAATGGCGGTCGATAAGTTACAGCCGGGCAAGCAGCACACCCGACATGATCATCTTCCTATGAACCCTGCGCTGGCCGCCCCTTTGTACACTTTGGGTGGTGTTCTTATTATCCTTTTCCTCAGCCGTACTCTTATTAGACTACGGCATCATCGACGTCTGCGTAAAATCCTTCAAAAGGGTGACCAGCAAAAATTCGCCCAAAGCAATGCCATTTCGGCCAGACTCAACAAACATGTCTTCTACGCACCGCTATTCTCCGTCCGCCACAGTCGCGAGTTACGCCTTCTCGACAGGGTCCATATGGGGATAATCCCGTTGCGGCTCGAGGCTATCCTGTTGGTCGGGTATTCCCTGTTGAACATAGCATTTTTCTTTGCACTCACCGACTGGTGGCTGGGGTACGGAGAGACAACGTATCAGATCAAATACGCCGCTGGCCATCTGTGTGCGATGAACCTGCCCATGCTAGTCCTCACGGCTGGTCGCAACAACCCCCTGATCCCGCTGCTAGGATTGCAGTTTGACACATTCAACCTCATGCATCGTTGGATTGGACGTCTTATCATCGGTGAAGCAGTGATCCATATGGCTTGTGCGGTAGCGGGGCTAGCCAAAGAGAGTGAGCAAAATCCCATCCCGGCCTAGAGGCGTCCACTGACTGGTATTTAGTGAGCATATCCAAAACAACCCATCTTCTCTGGAACGTCCCGTTCTTTATAACTGGATTTGTTGTAAGCCAGAAGTTGAAAAACAGTTGAAGTGCGTAATCTAATTGCTCGTGGCAATGGCAGGCTTTAATCGCGTTCCTGGTGATCCTCATCCAATCGGTCTCGCCGTTGAGGCACTCTTTTTACGAAGTCTTTCTCCACTTTCATATCCTTCTAGCAATAACATCCTTTGTGGGGCTATGGTATCATCTCCGTGGCTTGACTTTGCAACATGTTCTGCTGGCAACGCTTATTCTATGGGGTCTCGATGTAAGTTTAAACTACCCCGCTGCGTCTATCTCTTACCCTTATAATACGAGACATGGGGCATTGTGATTTTCTTGCTGTGCTCTTTCTGGTTCTTCTCGGAGCCGGCATACCCCTTTTTCTTTCCCAATTCATTGCCAACTACGACTGGTTTTGATACTTATTCATGTTAATAGAGAGTCACAAGATTGTCGAGTATAATCTGGCGCAACTTTGGCAAACAGCGCACCACGGCAACCGTGGAGCTTCTTCCGGGAGATGTAGCTCGCGTTGATGTAGCCATGGCGCGGACCTGGACATTCAAAGCCGGACAATACATGTATCTGTATATGCCATCCCTTGGTCTATGGACATCTCATCCATTCTCTGTCGCTTGGACCTCATCCGGCCGCACGAGCTTGACTGAAAAGCGCGGTTCCTGTGACTCACTTAGTGTATCGCTGGGAGGGCCACAGCGGTCGGTCATGTCCTTCCTCATCAAGCGCCGCGACGGGTTTACACATAAGCTTCTCGAGAAAGTCAAGAACTCGGTGGACGGGAATTTCACCGCATCCGCGCTGGTCGAGGGGCCATTTGGTGGGTAGTGATATGCGTCGGGCCGCAGGCTGATACTAACTTCTATATAGGCGGTCTCCATTCCCTAGCTTCCTACGGGACAGTCCTCTTAGTTGCGGGCGGTATTGGGATCACGCACCCAATGTCCTATATCTATGAATTCATGACCGGGTTTGCGGACAAATCCACCGCTGTGCGGAAGGTCACCTTAGTTTGGGTGATCCGCAGTATTGGTGAGTTAAAGTTGCGCATGCTGAAGAAATATTTACTGACTCCGTGATTACTAGACCATCTGGAATGGATCCAGCCGTGGATAACCAGTCTCCTAAACCACCCAGCGCTCCAAGTTTCGAAAGAGCAGCAACGGTACACCTACTTCCAGTTCCCTGAATTCTCACTGTCGATTCAAATCTACCTGACTTCGCGGGAATCTACGGACGATTACTGTGTAGGCGAGAGCCCCTGGACGAATTCCGCCCCGCCCAGCGTACCCATCAGCGTCGTCTTTGGCAAGCCAGCCTTCGACCAGATTGTAGAAGCTGAGAAGGCACAGCAAGTGGGCGCGATGGCTGTGAGCGTTTGCGGACCGGGTGGTATGAGCGACGATGTCCGCAAATGTGTTCGGGATAACCAGGGGGCGCAAGCCATTGATTTATACGAGGCGTCATTTTGCTGGTAGATTGGTTCATTCTTGTTATATTGCTGAGCTTGCTCGTCGATTCACTATCCTGGTTTGATACTAGATTATACACCTAGCTTATACTTCGCTTATACCTTTATTGAATGAAATGAATATTGCTGTGCATTGAATTCTGCAAGACGATGGTGGGTCGTGCAAAAATAGATCCTAAAATCGCAATTGAGCTTCATAGGGCAATTAACCCCGTCTGCTAGTCGACGATCCGTAATAGGACCAAGCCAATGAAATAGCTAGAACATACAGCTTCCCCTCACCGGAAACCGGGGTAAAAACAGCTCATCTCTGCATGGCCGGCAATCCGTCTCGGATTTCCCCAACGTCGGCAATTGACGGCTATTGAAACCCGGAAGTATAAGTATACGTTCAGCCATGGACAAGACAAACAATTCCTCAATTCCAACGTCAAAAGAACCCAATCAAACAAGAATCAAGGTTAAAAAAGCTTCTCTAGAGGAAAACTAGTAAAACAATATAGCAACCATGCCCCCCAAACTCCGCGTCCTCCACATCGGCGACAACATCAAATACAACCACGATGTCTACGCACGCTTCGCCTCGGAATTCGAAATCATCCAGCCCTCCGCTGAAGAGCGCGAAAGGGAAGAGTTCATGCGCGCCCTGAAAGAGCGCCGCTGGGGTGACTTCCACGCCATCTTCCGCCCGTTCTGGAACACAGGCGGCGAAATGGGCCGGTGGGATCGAGAACTGATCCCGCTACTGCCCAAGTCCGTGAAGATCATGGCGTCCGCTGGCGCTGGGTATGATTGGGCAGATGTAGATGTTTTTGCAGAATATGGTATACTATTACCCTCCTTACCTTTATGACTCTTCCCCCCACCCCCCACCTTCTTCTCTTTCTCTATACCATTCTATTAGAGACAGGACTAACAATATAAAAATAGGAATCCTCTACTGCAACGGCGCGGCCGCATCCTCCGAATCCGTTGCCGACATGACCCTTTTCCTCATTCTCGCCGTCTTCCGCAACCTCTCCTGGTCCCATGCCGCCGCCATCTCTACAAACCCTACAACCTTCACCGACGCCCACAAAAACTCGCCCCTAACAGCCCGCAATCCCCGAAACCACACCCTAGGCATAATCGGCCTAGGCCAAATCGGCTACACAATCGCCCAAAAAGCCCACGCTGCGTTCGGCATGAAAATCGCCTACCACGACCTCATCCGCAAGTCTCCCGACCTCGAATCCCAGGTTGGGGCCACCTATTACGATACCCTAGAAGGGCTATTGGGGAACGCAGACTGTGTGGTCATTGCCACGCCCTTCGCGGGTAAGACATTAATGACGCTGGAGCGGTTTAGGCAGTTTAAGAAGGGGGCGAGGTTTATTAATATTGCGCGGGGGTCATTGGTGGATGAGGAGGCGCTCGTGCAGGTGCTTGATGAGGGGCATCTTTCTGGGGCTGGGTTGGATGTGCATGCGAATGAGCCGAATGTGCATCCGAGGGTGGTGAGGCATTCGAGGGTTATGGCTATGGCGCATAATGCCGGAGGGACGGTGGATACACATATTGGGTTTGAGAGGTTGGCGATGGAGAATATTGAGGGGTTTTTGTTGAGGGGGAAGGCTTTGACGCCGGTCAATGCACATTTGATTAAAAGCAAGAGTTCTTTGTAAGATTTTTGGGTTCTTTTTATACATGTTTGTATCAGAGTTTATGTAGCTGTGGGGAATGTTAGTTTTATGTTCTGGGATTATTAAGGTGCACTTTGAGGGTATTTCTCTGGAGCTAGGGGGATATGTTGCGTTGCTCAACTAATGGGTATTAGAATGGCTGGTCGTACGGTAAGTTATAAATAGCTGTCATATATGTGAGGGTTGAAGAAATCCTCCTAAGAGACCTTAAGAAAATAGTACTCACTCTAATGAGTAGATGGAAATGGTGGCTTGCTTGCAACTCGGCTAGATCAGTACTGACCTCTGTGGTTAAGAGCCGGCTAGATCTACTTCACGGAATGGGTAAGTGGAAGGCCTGCTGACGGATTCAATCAAAGCTGGGTGACAGTATTACCTCTCATGGCGAGTCATAGTCTACTCAACCACAGCTGGGACGGATCCTTTGTCTGAGCCTCAATACCGTTCTCAAGGAAGAACTGTACAATGTCATCAGGATCCATCTCGCTGGCATGGTCGAGCGGTGTCCTACCACTCAGATGCGTTACCTTGAGATTAGCACTATTCTCACTCAGCCGTTTAACAATATCCAATAAGCCCTCTTCAATAGCCCCTAATAGGGGGTGTCAGGCCACCTTTGTCCTTTTTCTCAATATCCGCACGTTTGTCCAAGCAGTAACTTGGTAATTACTATCCTGCTCATTTCAGTAGCCCTCGACAGAGGTGTCCCCCCATCTCGGTTCTTTGTCTCAGTATTCACCTTTTTGCACTGAAAGAATCGGGAGCCAGAGCCCAATGTGAACCAGACCTCCAATGCAGAGGTCTAAGTGAATACCTCTACTGCTTATAGTCAAAGGGCTTTTAGAAATATCGAAACGGGTCACAAGGTACAATATAGTGAGAGTTGATAAACGCAGCTGGGGATATGGCAAGAAGCCCGCCCTGAGTGTCCGAAGATCGCTATGCAAAGAGGCTGTGGTCCTCTGAGATCCGCAAAAGTTCTTCTTGAAGCCTAATAAAAGAGGGCTGTCGCGCTCTATAGATAAGTGGCATGCTGGTGCCGAATACGCCCATTATACCATAGGCACAATCCACTATCCTAGATGTTTGTCTGTGTGCGGCCCACGACATTCTCTGTACGTCGCCGAACGTGTCAATATCTTCATCACCCGAGAGAAGACTTTCAGATATACGAGTACGCCTGGAGGCGATTTCCCGAAGACTGGCTTTATCCCTCAAGTCCTTCTAATTCTTATCAAAAAATATTATCTTCGAAGAAGTAATTAGCTCGTGAAGCGTCCACCCCCTGGTAAACCGTCTACTCTCAGAGAATGACTTTTTTGGACGGTACACCAGAGAGATATGTAAAGCAGATTCCAGCCTCTTGGCACTAATAGAGCATGCATATTCGATTGTGGAAACAGTATAAGTCGGCCAGGCGTACTTTGACAGTCTGTTTAACATTAGTCGCTTCTCCAGTTACTTAACGTCAATGGCTTGTTTATCTATAAAATATACTCTAATTATCTGCTGTGAGCTCTAATATATTATATTGCTCCTAATATCCGTGTCCGCTATTATTCAGTCCAGGTCCTTGTTCTATAATAGCCTGCTGATATACAAAGAAATGTTGGTTACCTATGATCGATTATTTCAAGATTCTAACGATGGGCTACATAGTAATATTTCTCTTCTGCAGAGCTATGGACAGTGTCGTACAAACGACCGAAATATATCTCTCGACGTCGACCTTTCGGCTACCCTATTTTGCGAAACCGGTGTGCGATCCTCTACTCTCTGATGTATTATTGCGATAAACGCCATCAGATTTGGCATTTCTCAGCTTTTTTCAGTAATCAACTGATCCTACATATTTGAAGATTTTACAGCTCTTGCAGCATTATGGAAAGTGGACTTGCTTCAAATTCTGTGCGAGAGTGAAGCGCCGAAGGGCATTCCCGGTGTGTATAGGTCTGACAATGGCGGGGATATCATGGATCCCTGTAGTGGCTCGATATAGAATATTTACCCTAGTTGTATAGATACTCTGTGTTAGAGTTGGCCACAGCGGGGTATCTGATATACATGTCTTAAATTGACACTCTTTCACCTTATCGTGGTACGTGAATCCGTCTTATGAGCAGACAGTTTCACGATAGTACTCGCTATAAAGGGTCACAGAATGCTGTCGCTACTGCCTGGCTAATTTCATTTAAGCAGATCCAGAAGACGGATGAAGCTGCCGCCCAGCTACTTGCATTTGTTTCGTGCATCGAGCCGAAGGCCATCCTACAATGCTTCTTGCCTGATTTTGGTTCCGAAGAGGAAAGAGAGCATGCCATTGGCACGTTGCGTGGCTATGCATTTTTGGCCAAATGGGATGACTTTTTATTTGACATGCACAGCCTAGTTGGCGACGCAGATATGGGTTCAGGAAGAGGGAACTAGCGAGGAGACGATAAAAAGGGCAGTCTGTCATATAGCAGCTGTCTTTCTGTCCAATGATTTCGCAGATCGCAAATTGTGGTGGGCTATCTTACCGCACAGCCTTCGGATTCTCCGAGGAAGTGATGGCCAATATATAGAGGAGAGGTGGGAGCTATACTTAAGAGTTGGATGCTCCCTTCTGGAAGATGATCGGACCAAGGAAGCTGTCAATTATTTTGGATAGGGTTGCTGATTGAATGAGCCCCGTCCTGCGGAAGAGCATCCCTCTCGACTAGCACGCCAGCATGCGCTCGCCATGGCATATCAACTGAACGGCCTGATCATCAGCAAGGCAGTGTGGGGCTGCTAGAATATGTGGTTACAGTACGAGAAAGAACCCTGGCTGAAGAGCATCCTGACCGACTCGCATCCCAGCATGCGCTCGCTATGGCATATCAACCCGACCGCCAGATCAGAAAGGCAGTCGAGCTGCTAGAATATGTGGTTACAGTGCGAGAAAGAACCCTGGCTGAAGAACACCTCCTCTCGACTAGCATCCCAGCATGCGCTCGCAGTGGTGAAGCAAGCGTGCAAACAGAATTGAGGCCTCTATTTATGGTCGGCCTTTGATTCCATCCGCTTATGAGCATTTTTGATACCTATCTCCGATTAAGCTTAGTCACTATTCAGGGCCTAAGAGTGCTATCACATTCTCCCAACTATCAACCCGTCTATTCAATAGTTGAAGATAATATTATATAGCATTTAGCTGCAGAAACAGTAGAGTTTGCAAAGTTACAACTGCTATGTAACAATATTGCACTATATTGGATTTATTTTCAACTTTCTTATAATCTTATATTTCTTTCCAGAAACGCAGGCCTAGGAGAACTACGCAGTATGTATATAGTTGTCTACCCCCGCCAGAGTACTTATCGCGATATTTCAGCTGAGGCAATGGATGCTTGTTTATTGGATGGTACCCAGAACGAGGATCAATCATCTACTCAATTACGAATAAGGGAGGGGTGCTAACGCCACAGGGAATATTCTGTTTGCTTTAAGGTCTATCAAGGATGATGGTAAGTGAGGAAGCTGGACAGACACACAGAAGGAATTCTGACTAGAAAGCTACAATGATACCCTAACATGGCCATTTAATGCAGGCGCAGCATTAACAGCACGTATCAGTCACGACCGACACAGTGACACCGTTCCAGCAAGCTACACCAGGTATCGCTACACTAACAGTCTATCAAAACCCCAACCCCGATCTATTCAACAGACCAATGTCCCGTAACGTATATCTAAAATCTAACAAACACGCCCTTCCCTAAGGGCCCACCTCACCAACTCCGCCAACTTATCACTAACCACCTGCCCCCGGGGGATGTCATGCCCACCCCCGTGGTTGAAATCTCTCCTCTTCCGCTCCTCACAAACCCCGGACAACAACACGCCCGCCCCATACCTCGGATCCCTACTCCCATAAACATGCACCGTTGGCACCTGAATCTTAACCTCCCCCACCAAACTCCCCCTGACGCCCTCAACGTCAATCTCCTCCTCCTTCCACCTCGCCGACCCTGCTGCAAGAATCGCCTTCTTATCCGCAACAGCTGCCAACCGCCTCCTACTCTCCAAATCCCACTCCCTCACCTCAGGCGGAATCTCGTACCCCACCTCCTCAAGAACCCCCAACGGTGCGCCCCCGCAGATAAATATGGCGGCCTTAAACGGCGGCGGAGTGCCTGGGGACTCGTACGCGTGCCACAGCAGCGTTGAGGCGGCCAGAATGCTGCCCTGCGAGAATCCCATTACGGCGTCGTAGGGCCCGTGCGTGGCGATGTGGTCTAGGAGCCATTTTCGGGCGCTGTGCACGTTGGAGAGGGTGTCATCGGGCCAGAAGGCGTAGTAGGGGGGGTCGTAGAAGAGGTCGATTCCGGCGGCTGGGGTGGTGGGGTGGGGGGCGTCTATGAAGTCGAATTCTAAGGGGAGGTCATTGAGGCGGGTGCGGAAGGAGGCTTTTCCTCGTTAGTTTGTTTTGGGGGGACTGCGTTGGGTGTATTTGCTTTTTGCCGTGTTTTCTTTTGGTTTATTGTTCAGATGTTGAAGGGTAGGTAGGGTTGTACGCACTTGTTTGCGATCTGAAGACGAGGGCGCTTGTGCCTTTGCCGTGGAGGCAGAGGATTCGGATTTTGGGTCCCATTGTCGCGTATTATTCGAATTTTGGGGATTGACGGAGGAGAAGAGGGGACACGGATACGAATTAAATGGGGAGGGAAACCGACAAGGCGAGTGAGATTTATTCTAGTTGTTTCTCGTGTCAGCACTTGGTGCATAGTTGACCCCACTAAAGCTGCATACTAAAGTCGGGGTGGGACAACTTTTAGATACTCCGATCGCTTTTTACACGTCATTTGGTTATTCCTCGGGATGCATTCGCACTTCAGATGTGTTCAGCTCCACACAATTAGTTCGAGACGCTAGGCGCTTCTTTATATAGACGTCGTATTTGGTCGCCTTATCCTGGGACTTCATTCGGCCCCCAACCTGGTGCTGATTTCAAGGTTTTATGGGACCCGCGTACATTTTACGGGCTATATAGAGTGCGTTTTTGAGTCGATGTGGCTGATTAGAGCGCTAGTTTTGTGACTCTGAGGTTTAAAGTCAGTGCTGGATTACTGGGTATGTCTGAGCTTTGGGCTTCTAGTGGATATGTTCATCACGGCTTTTCTATGGCAGGCAGAGCGAGAATGCGGCTCACGCAGCTCGCACAGAGAGTAGTTCGAAATCGGTTGAAAACGAGTATACTGGAGTTTGCCACGTCCCACATAGCTGGGCAGGAGAAGCTCCAAAGAACAAGACTAAGAAAAGCTGACCACAACAGGCGTGTTGAACGCCTGAATGAGCCCCCATAATCAAGGCGTTTGCAATATGCTTCCTATGGTTGAACATAAACGAAGCTTCGTCGCCTTAGCACAGCCATCACAAAACCTACTTCATCTCTACACTGGCTTCAACACTTGCATTGGCACTAAGAGTCAGGACCGGTGATACCAGCCCGGCTCTCATCTCCGCATCTTCCATGGTCAGCGTGGCATTCTTCCCACTGCCAATACCGAAGGCTCGCTTCGTCGCCTTCCAGCTCTCCACCAGAGCCAGGTACACAACGACACACCCAAATACAACACCCCATTCCCAGTCAATCGCCTGATGCTTGAAGACTGTCCGATTCACTGCCGGCAGGTAGATTACCGGGAAAGCTATCACAAATCCAGCGACCACCGCCCAGAATAAGAACCGATTTCGCCAGACAGAATGGAACACGGACAGCTTGCCAGGATACCTGGCCGGATCTAAGCTAAACAAAGACCGCGAAAAGTGTTTCACTTCCCATGCGGTGACAAGTAAGAGGAAAGTTAAAGTTGCGTAGGTTGCCGCTCGGGCTCGAAAGACGATCCTGCAGCTTTCATTCCATCCTTCGTTGCAGTCGTGCCCCATGGATGGGGTCCCAGAGCCCTTCCCGTAGATAACACACACGAATGCTACCAGACAAAGCGAGCCCATGAAGGTTCCGTAGATCATTTTGTCAATAATGAGTTCTCGGGTGAATACGCCGACCTTCAGATCATGCGGGGCCCGATACATGATGTCGGGCTGGGCCTCCTCTAGCCCGAGACCTATGGCGAGAAAGGATGAGGTTATTAAATTAGCCCAGAGGATTTCTAGTGGAGAGAGGGGAAATATCGAATTCTTCTCCGCGTCTTTAAATGCGAGAGCGACGAGGAGGAGAACCACCTGTGCAATGTTAGATATGAGAAGGTGCATCAGAAACTGGAAGGTTGGTTAGCAAAACTTCCGGACATCTTCTGAGCGAGGGCCGTCTACCTTCTGAATATTGTCGAATAGTCGTCTTCCCTCTTCGACGGCCTTAACGATTGAGGAGAAATTATCATCGGTCAAGACCATATCAGCAGCCTCTTTGGCCACGTCACTGCCATTCATTCCCATTGCTATGCCCACATCGGCGCGCCTGAGAGCCGGCGAGTCATTAACCCCATCACCGGTCATAACGCAAAAGGCACTACGTCGATGCATTGCCTCGACCATTCGGACCTTGGTAGTAGGACTACATCGTGCGATGACGAGTGGCAACTGCTCGATACTATCTATCTCCGCATCGGACAGTCGGTCGAAGTCCTCTGCTGCCATCACTAATCGACTCGACTTCGCGCTGATAATAGGGTCCAATATTCCAACTTCCGATGCGATAGCTGTCGCAGTCCGAATATGGTCTCCAGTCAGCATGTGTACGTCGATGCCTGCCATTTGGCATCTCCGCACTGCTGCAGCAGTTTCCAGACGAGGGGGATCATATAACCCCACGAGGCCACCAAAGGTTAGACTTGATTCGGCCGTGCTACGCGAAGACACTTGAGAGTCATCATCGATTGAAACTCGTTTGTAAGCGACACAAAGAACGCGTAGCCCCTCCCCGGCCATTCTGTCTGCAATCTCTTGAATAGAAGACTTCTCCATCTCACGGCCATTTAATCTAGGAATAATTGTCTCTGGGGCCCCTTTCGTATATACCTCGTTCACAAGCATTTCCTGATTACGATAGACTACCGCCATCCGCTTGATGGAGGAATCAAATGGATACTCGGTATGAAGCTGTAGTTTATTGTTCTGCAGGATATTAGACCTTCCGAGACCAAACCGCAAAGCAAGGACGTGGAGGGCGATTTCAGTAGGCTCTCCGACCGCACTCCACCTTTTTTGTGTGCCACCTCCGGGCTCGCTCTCTGAGGATTCAGGCTGCCCGGCGTTCTGTACAGTTGAGAGATTGCATAGTGAAATGGCAGTCAGAAAGGTACTGAGTCCTTGGTTCCCTTGGAATCCATCGGGCTTCCAGTCAACCCCGTCCATCTGCACAGTCCCGCTCGTCGGGTCGTATGGGTTAGTGGTTTGGCTAACGGTAAGGGTGCCAACGCCTGGGATCCAGGCCGTTCGTGCAATCATTTTGCCCTGTGTGAGGGTGCCGGTTTTATCGGAACAGATATTGGTCACCCCACCAACAGCCTCAAGGCATTGCAATTTTCGCACAATAACATTTCCTTTGGCCATTGCCTTTGTACCCACCGCCACGGTAATAGTGAGAACAGCAACCAAAGACTCAGGTACGACAGCTACGGCAACACATATTCCGTAGATTAGAACTTCTCCTTGGACGTCGAATTTATTGACCGAGAAGACAATGATAGCAAGGAGCACCGCAAGGCCGAACAAAAGCAAGGCAAATTTGCTCAACTTCACCTGTAAAGGCGTCCCGACGAGCCCTAGAACATTTTTTGTCACGGACTTCAAATGCTGCAATATCCGAAGAAAGAAATCGGAACTGCCTTCTTCTTTCTTGTCTTGGAGTAGCTGAGCTATCTTTCCGACTTCCGTCATCATCCCCGTAGCGGTAACAATTCCTATTGCTCGACCCTGTGTGGTGCTGCATCCGGAATATGCCATGTTTGTTCTGTCGCCAAGCGGTACATCGCGCGAGGTGAGGGTGACATGCGGTTTCTTCATCACTGGTAAAGATTCACCAGTCAACAAGGCCTCATCCATCGAGATATTCATCCCATCCATTAGCCTCAGGTCTGCGGGAACGATATCGCCAACCGCTAGTTGCACAATATCTCCCACTACCAAAGATTCGGCCTTTGCAGACGCCACCTGACCATCACGCAGGACTTTGCATACAGGTGCGGATAGCCTGTGCAGCGACATGATAGTTTTTTCGGCGCGGT
Organism: Aspergillus alliaceus; assembly: GCF_009176365.1. NCBI lineage: Eukaryota > Fungi > Ascomycota > Eurotiomycetes > Eurotiales > Aspergillaceae > Aspergillus > Aspergillus alliaceus. The sequence goes on from NW_022474767.1 coordinate 30,743, forward strand.
AATCCTGGGCGAATCTGGATAAGGAAGGTCAGACCTGATAATGAATGAGTGGAAGAAAAGGAAACATACCCGACAACGATATTAAGGAGGATAACTGCGGTTATCACTCCCCCTTCAATGTAGTCATCGATAGCGAAGGATATCGCCATAGTGATCAGGAGAACCTATGTTGTATTGGTCAGGAGGATGAAGGGCCAGGAGTATACGCCAGGGATGTGGAAAGTGGTGGGTGTATGGGTGGGCGTCATACTAGGGTCAAACTATTAGAAACTTGCCTCAGCAGTATTTTCCAGATTGATAGACTCTCCATTTCACGGACCCTGTTCGGACCGTCTCGCTGCAGGCGAGCGGCCGAGTCTGTGCTCGAAAGGCCATAACTGACAATCAGTTAGTATACAACTGGACGACAAGCCAAGGGCGCGAGATACCCTACCGAGAGTTGACGTCAAGGAGGACAGCCAGTTGCCCGGAGTCGATAGTGTGGGCATACTGCAACAAGGCTCGAAGGTCTTCTTGGCGGCGAATGTCGGTTGGCGAGGGTCCAAATAATTCTGGGTCTTTATGCCATGTCCTCTTCTCAGGATCATAGTCTATTTTCACATCACTTGGATGGATACTGGGATGTAAACTAGGTTCCTTCTGATAAGGACATATAGGAGGTTCCGTCGATTCTTCGACATCGGGTGGAGATGTTTCTATGCCCATTCAAAAGAGTAGATGGAAAGCTAGTGGCGTGGTTGGGCGAGGTTTCGACTAGTATTGTTAAAGGAAGAGTGGGAGGGGCTGGACAAAAGGAAGAATAAAGAGGAGGCAATTCAGTCGGTTTCTGGGGATATTCGGCAAACCACTTATAATACCTCGCCCGCCAGTGCGGGAGAGGCAAAGTACCAGGCAGAGGACAGTGAGGGGCTACTATTGCGCTACTGGCGTATTATTGATCAGTAGCTTGGCCGATTTCATTCACCTCCAAGAGATCCAAGCAGAGCTCGTCGAGGAAGACTTGATGTCAGGAACGCTAAGGGCTTGGAACTCGGTCTGGGCATGATGAGATTGGATGACAGCTCTTCCGGGGGATCTTGGTGCGGATGGCACGGCACATGATGATTCGTCGCGACCGTCGATAACGAATCCCGGTCAAGGAGTCGTAAGGATGCGAGGGAAAAGTACCTAGACTAAGAAGCTGTACTCTGGAGCGAAGAAAGTTGACCACGTGTGCGGATGTCACGTATCTCGACGTACGACTTCTAATGTTGACGTTTTTAACCCATTTCAGGAAGTAGGACACCCACCCCTGATCCATCGCAGCCGCTCGGCATCGTGGCTAATTGCAGATCTCTATACTATCTACCCCATTGGACGGATCTAGCTTACTGTACGACCTATATGTGTTGCCACTATACCCGACAGTGACGTCTGCCAGGGCAGCTTTGCCCCAGGAGATCAGCCTAGAACCTCAGTATGGTTTGCCATGAAACTATGTGACATCGAGTTGAAACGTGTACCATAAAAGAAGGGAAATGCTAGAAGACTCAGCGGATGGCTATCAGATGTACAGATAGCGACACACCGTGCTACTTGCCAAGGACCTCCCTAGGTTACACCTGACATGATGTGCTAAATTAATTGAGTGTCGAAGAGCGTTACCGTAGATATCATTCGGAAGTAGAACGACCATGGTTGAACAATGCAATAAAAAATTAGAGACTATACATGCTCTATCATGTCGCATATTGATTTTCACCAACGATGCCATGCCATGCTCTTCCACTGTGGTTATTCTGGTGCAGACACCTCAACATCATTTATGGCATACAGAATGTTGAACTTGTCACTCATTACAATAGAGTGCCTTCGCAATCCGGCTTTGAGATAGTTTGCGAGCATCACAAGGTCTTGCGCAACATTCTTTTTTAATTATTATTACTTGTTGTACGGCCTCCTCAGTTCCTGGACACTCAGAGAGCCTGAGGAGCCAGATCTCAGGATTTATACACGCATGGCACTTCCTCTACCTTGAATAATCATACTTATTATAAGTGAATGAAATAAAGTTCAGATACTCTCTACTAGTAAACGGATGATCTGCCCAAGGCCACTCGTATCGGATATCCGAAGCCACAGTTGACCAACATTGAAAATCGGCTAATATTCCCTGTTCATTTTGATATTGTTTGTGTTTATTTATTATGTAATGTATGGCGAGGATGCGTAATAGTCCCCGAAAAGCCGAGAGAAAAGATAAATTGAGAAAGATACGAAGTCATCTGTAACATGGTTTTGCCCCTACTGTGTGCTTTGGGTACCATTACCTTGTTAGTTTTCGTAGAATGCTTAGAATAGAGGATCTTAAATCATGGACAAATCTTACCAAATCGTAAGATTAAGATGATCAACCCTATGAGATGTGCAATTGGACACAGTAAGGATGTTTGCACTAGTTATACACTGTGCAAGGTTTCTGTAACTTTCAATAACAAAAACATTTATAATCCTGACCAGCTATAATATGAATCCACTGGGGCGCGGATCTAGACTATGTTATTGCCTAATCAGGGAACGTTTTTGGCTTCAGTTCTTGGATTTCGGGAGCATTTGTTTGGGCAGAGTGGGGCACGGGAAGGTGGGTGAAATGACTAACTAAACCAGGTGGGCCATCTGATTGTCCTCTGGATTCCAGTTCCACAACCAAGCTAGTCGATTACTCCACGTCTGTTTTATTCACTACCGGTACTAATACTATTATCTACTTAATACACAGAATAATAAGCACGGATATTGCAACCCTTGCAACAACCACGGTATTGCCCATACCAGAGCTATCAGAGGCGATTCTGCTCAATACTCCATATGAAAACCCCTCTAGTGTCAGCTCACCGTGTCAGTAGGCAATAGCTGAGTGTTTATCGCCGGTTCGGCCAATCTCCAACAGGCCTTATTTTTTTAAACCAATAGCTTCGCCCGTCAAACCATCACTTGCTAAACGAACTTTGCCAACAGCTGATATTCGATCCTATCCGAATGCGTATTCATTAGAGATTGTGGACTCCTTTAATCCGCTACTTTTAAAGCATTTTGGATCCGTCTATTTTAACCTCAATGGTGACGGGATCTTCCATTGTGCAGATTACTTCAACACAGACCTTACTTGGTGGCTGACGGCCAGGGTAATGAGGGAGTGAAAGCAGAGCGTGACTGCCGGCATAAGGCGTTTATCCGGGCGAGTGCTAGCTGGCGCAGAATGTTAGTTTCACAGCCAGCGCCATCAGCACCGTCAGCACTGGGATACGGATGGCAGGAATATGGCAACGTGATGGTGACTATATCAAAAGGACACATAGTCGAATGCCCACACCAACTAACACTACCACTTTGCTCCATGGTTCCTGATGCCAAGTTGCCTCAATCACTACCACTGTCACACGGGGCTCCGTTTTAGGTTGTTATATGGCCTAGTTCAATCTCATGCTGGTCACCATGAGTATCCTTCGCTCTACTTTCGCGCCGTCTGGGGCCGGCTGAAAGGCTCCACCACTTCTGGGTCTCATAAAAAATTCTGCAGGGATCTGCTGCACGAGACAAGTGATATTATACATTTCCAGCATGGTAGAGATGTTGATCACCACGAGCCCACTGATGTGCAGGCCTAGAATAGTGCGTTTCGGAGCGAAGGATTCGAGCTTCCAGAGCACGAGCTTATAGAGGTTGTCAGGATATATTACTAGGGTAATGGGTAGATTTAGCAACGTTGAACCAAGTTTTGATTGAATCTCCACTAGGGGAGCAATCTACAACAATATCCTAGAGCCCGTAATGTGCCTCAGAGCCGTTTGTCTTGGCTTATAATAACTGGAGCATTCGGCTGAGGCCCAGATGGGAACCTCCAGGAAAATTCAATTAATATTGTCGTACCACAGGTAAGGCCTCATCCGAATACCATAACCGGGTTTTTGTGATCATGGAGTTGTGTGCAACCAGTTTATTGCTTGTTGGGCCAATTTTCTTATGCAAAACATTAGGTCCGGTGCATCCATAATTCTCGACGTATCGCCATTTGATAAGACTGGTCCCCTGCTTACGTTCAATTTGTTCTGTTCTGTTGCTCTTTTTGCTGCTTTGCAATTGGTCGCTGATTGTTTCCCTATTTCTTCACCGATATATTCATTCTGTGTCTATGGATCACTATGTTGGCGTAGCACTGTAGCATAGGCCAAATATTCGGTATTTAGTTAACAGGAGACCAATGTAAGTAGAGAGAAGGAATTCCGATGAATGTAAGCGAGGTATTGGGAGTCGATAGGCAGGGTATGAAAGCTAATTGATTTTGCAAGTAAGCACCTGACAGGAGAAGCTAGACCTGTAATACAAATTGCCACGCCAGCTATTCATGTCTACTAGGTGATGGTCAAGTACTACTAGGGTAGAGATGAGAGAAGGTAGAGATTCAGTACAACCCCTAGTCCATCCTTAGCCACTATTGGCGCTGGTAGATAGATATACTAGATCGACATTAAGACAACTCTGTGCCTTGACTGCATGGTTGACTGGCAGAGTTCGATTCGTACATAGGGTTGATCCTGCTAAACGACAGTTGGAATATGCAATACTAACCGTTGAACACGCAGAGAGCTCAGTAAATGGCCTGAGGCATATAAGATCTTGATTGGTTAATTCATTGCGTCCACAAAGGTCGGCCTATTGCCCGCAATTACCTTCAGGGCTACAGAGATGGCTCGTGTAAATAGGAAGAAGCTAAAGAAACCATGTACGTCTGATGTGAAGTTAGGCTGCTGCAGCATAAAATCTTGCTGCATTACTAATCCTGCTGATATAGTTAATCAAATTTCTATTAACAAACTAGTTAATAAATAAATTCTCTCATCCTAATAAATCCTTTCCATGCCCATAAAATGCTTTATTAATAATTGGAATCCTGATAATCTGATCAATTTTATATCAACTCATGGAATTGCCCTGTAGGATCATTTCTCCAGAGCCTGTACAAGCCATTGGGGACAACTTATATATAGACACGACAGTATCACCCCTGCCTGTGGGCTAGGCTACTTACTATAAAATAGAGTTACAGCGAAACTACAACAAGGCCACGGAATGAGGCTGGGATAATCTCTGACTGATATGTACTGCAATGGTTTCAAGTTAACCAGCACGTAAAACCTGCATACCGGGAAAAGGCAACGAGCAGACGAAGGGTTTGGATCTATTTATTCAGGGTCCGACTAGATAATAATCCATTCAAAATCCACTTTCTATTCCAAAATATCGGGCAACTTCAATCAGACCTGAGCCTCTAGCTTCGACCCAATGATCGACAAACCCCTCTTCTCTGGCTCGTGCGACGTCTCTACTATCCCAAGCTTCTTCCAAGTCTCTCTCGAGATAGATTGTCTGAAATCCACAGTTTTTGGCGGCTTGCAAGTCCTCAAGATGGGCTGCGACGAGACAACATTTCGAATTCCTCAAACCGAATCTGCGAGCAGCACCATGATAGACCTCTGGCGACGGCTTGTACGCACCGAAGTGCTCTGCACTGGTGATGTGCTTGAAAGGCAAAGAATTGTGTTCTTGTAGGTCTTCAAGGAGCTTTACATTACCATTGGATAATGTAGACGTCAAAAATTTAGTGTTCAGCAACGAAAGGCCTAGCACACTGTCAGAGTATGAGTCAAGTCGATGCCAAGCGAGATTCAAATTTTTGAGATCGTCCTCGTTAAATAAATCCCGGAGAAGCCATTTGATAAGAATTTTTTCCAGAGCAATGCGGTTGTACTCATCTACTGAGACAAAAGGCTTAGATGTGTCGTAAGTGTATCCGAAGTCCATATATGACCGATGCCACTCCTCAGCGATCTCCTGCCAGCTCGAAGTGGACATGTCAGAGACACGTGCTCGCACATCAGCACCCAGATCTCGAGCTTGATTTTGCAGAGCCCTTCGTGCTGTGGCATTCAGTTCGTTCGCGATGCAACACCTCCATTCCACAACTGTGCCCAAGACGTCGAAAAATATCATTGAAGGGGTGCCATCCCGGGACATCTTTGTCAAAGCTTCTTTGAGAGATACCAAAGAATGAAGGCTTTTTTACATGAGCCGTAGAATATAGCTGAAAGCATAGTAAATTCCTCGTCAGTCAGTGATAGAAACACCATGGCCTCAAAAGAAGACTTAAAAGAAAAGAGAGATAACTTTACCGCCAGGAACTGGTGTAAATGTTAACATGATACTATCACAATGAGATTAGCCTTCTTTAAATATCGACGCCACTGAACATCTACTCTTCCATCAACCTCGGGAATTTATTGCTTAGGGTTGCATGTGGTTAGCATGTGGAAATCTCAACAAGGCCCTCGGTTATCGCGGTTTCAGAATATTAGGCTAGGCGCCAAAAGCAGTCAAATAAATTGGATTGAGTAACTCGCCTTCGGCGCCGCCTATGGGGTTGCCCACGGGAGATGGTGAGTATGGGCTACCAGTTGATTGGTTGATTGATTTCTCGTGCTTTTCGCGACTGAAGGCTGCATGTAGCATGTAGCCCTATGGACTACCCATGGGCTGTCTATGGACGAGAAATAAGCAAACATCGTAGGAATAGCGTCTTGTATATGTTATATAATTTTCACTGTCACAAGTTGTATTCGGGCGTCTGCTATGCTGCTTCGTCAACTCCTAGAAAGATAGTGGAGTCCGGGGATCGCAAATCAGAGACAGAATCATTCTAGGGGCTTACATTCGGCTCTATAGGTTTCTTCATTCGTATTCAAAATCATTTTCCATCTCATCATTTCGAAACACCAAAGAGAAACTTAAATGACTGAAGCTTTACAATAATAGCACTTCCTCCGTCCGCACATAGTGGACATGATTCCAAAACGTAAGCTTGTAATGGCTAGCTACAGCAATTTTAAGAATGAGAGGGATTTAAACAGACTTATGATTGACTGTTCCCTGTAGAGCCGAGCCATGTCCCCAAATGTAGCACCCCCACGACATATTGTACAGCACCGGTGGTTATTCGACGGCGGTGGGTCTGATTGCAGTGGAAGGTAGATGTCTAGCGTCTTATCACTAAACGGTATAAGTTCGAGGAGGTGAAACAGGCCTTTAAATTGGTTCGATAAGGGGAAAATAGCGTCATCAAGGTCATTATCGACGGGTATCGGGATGGACAGAATTAAAAATAAATAAATACATAACAGGACTTCGTCAACTGTGCAGAACGCAAAGCTTCAAGATGTAGTCCTAGACATATACTGTCTGTCCGCTACTCCTGAGTTGACTGTCCCAGTTTCGATGACAGAGTTACGACATAGAGAAGAGATGAACCCAGGTAACAAGTAAACAGTGATGACATTCACGCATATCATGTGAATGTAACAGCTAGCATGAGACATCCCGAGTACCAAGGTTAAGCTGCAATTGATTTGAAAAATCCTTGATGAGTTCTAAGGTCCCTGTATGTTTATACTCCTCTTTGAGCCCTGTATCAATTCCTTGCATGTATTTTTCATAGCAGTTGGGATCAGTGCCCTACAGCTTGGAATGGGACTGAGGCAGCGACATGTTGTGCTGGATCGAACTACTACCCTGTTTCAACTTCAAATTTCGCCTTTGAATATCCGCGCCAGGCAAGCCTTCTCGTGCCTTCAAGCCAGACAATGACTTCCTCTCCACTAGAGCCGATTTCTATGGAGTCAACTTGGCTCCAGCTAGTAACAACGCAATATCGTAGCTTTCCTAGGCGGTCAAATGCCTCGCATCCAATATCTGGCAGAATGGTAGTCCATTTAACTTCAGGAAGTGATGAAAGGTCGGTGAGTTTTGGTATCATATCTGCAGTCATAAACTCGGTGATAGTTGTCCATATAACCTCCGGATACTCAGAAAGTCCAGCAAGCTCCTGGGTATTCTGCAGTGTCATGTAGTCGGTGATAATAATGGGAAACCGTGGATTCGGTTCTTTTACACCAGCTCAATATGCCGGAAATACAGCCTGCCATACCTCCACTAGCCATGGTGAACCTATTCTGTACTTCTCCTTTCAGCCCTTGTCTTCTTTGAGTTTGCGTTTGAAGTTTGCTTCGCGTTGATCCTCCTAGTTGTTTTCGGCTGGATGATCGGACATGGTTTTGGGGGGTAGGGATGAATTTACTATTACTTTACTGACCTTCACTTCTAGAATGTTGAATCATGGGAGGTATAGAAAGCTTTAAGTGATGATTGGAATGGATTATGGAATGCGAGTCTTTCAAAATGGATGCGCGGTAAATTTATCGCAGCCACTCAGACCCTTCATTGTGGATCAACTCTAGATAAGATCTATTAATGGAAATTGTATTGTGAGGGTTGAATTATACATAGACTTGCTGAAGAGATATTCACAGCCTATAGTCCAACATAGGCAGAGTAGTACTTGGACAGTTTCGTCCAAAGATAACCGCAAGTTACTGCCGCTTTATACAGAACCCTATGACGTTAACCACACTATAACATAACGACATAAGGGGATTACTAGAGAACATTGCATATACTACAACATGGGAGTAAAAGAGCTGCAACTATAAGATTAATAAAAACCGTTAAAGCGTTCGGTCAAATATATAAACTCTCACTGGCCTTCTGCAATATTATGAAATGGAGCTAAGCCCGAAAGTTGGACATCAATGTGCCTCGCTATGTATTTCCCAAGCAGGTGTTGCCCAAAACCGCAATTATTAATAGTATCGGTCATACAACATATCTTGCATAGAGTTCCACAAGACCCGTCTTTCCTGAGGATTATCTTGTCTTTGTCTTTGGTCTAATATATAGGGTGTTAGAAAGCATACATTTTCTAATAGAATTTGAAATAAGAGGCATATTTTCCTGGGCTTAGTCATTGCAAACGGCCGACTGGCCCAGTGGTTAAGGCACCCGCTTTACATAGCAGCTTGGGCTGCTTGGAGAATCGCGGGGGATCGCAGGTTCGAACCCTGCGTCGGTCATTTTTTGCTATTTTTCAGCCTCACGCTCTCAGCAGCTGGAGCTGCTCTTCTTGTCCTGTATTTTAGCTCATTCCATTCTACTTCGCGCTTCACGAGATGCAGGCCGGTCAATATGATAAGAATGGGCTTTTACCACTTCCAGTATACGAAGGCCATTCTCTATCTAGAGACCCGTCGCCCGGTTACCTACCTAAGAAGTGCTCATTTATCATGTCAATAGAACCATAATATATTTCTGCCCAATGGGCTGCGGCACGGTGTTTTTGGATAGTCATATAAATATGATAACAATAAAATGTGATAACAACAAATACCATCGTAGATGACCCGATCCAGACATCTTCGTTCTTCATTCCTGTGGCATGACGCAATATGGTGAATGGTTATAGCTGTCTTTTAACAAATACTTCTCGCATCAGTCGAATAGAGAGATTTAGGAGCTGATCTGTGCGAATTACTGTCTTTCCTGTAGAAACTTCTATCCCCTGTAATAAGTCACTACTAGGGCTCCTACTCAATGATATTGTCTTGACCTCAGGGGCAGTCTGGAATGGTTTGAATGAATACAACCTACCCTTGACCTGGGTAACGGCGACAGTAGGGGGTTATAACCCGCATCCAATATCAGATCTACCTTTAATCGCAGCATTCTTCACTCATTCTCCCTCTCCCCTAATATAACCATCCCCTAAAGCAGCTCCATTTAGCAAATAAAATTATTCTGATCGTTAGGTTCAAATGTGCTGCCAATCACATCGAACAAATGAATTATCGTTCTGGCGACGAAATACGACTGCACAGAGCCAGTGGTTAACTTACCCTTAAAATGACGCATACCATTCCAATGATAGTGTAATTTACATACCGAACGTCTTCCCCGCTGCTGCAATTTACTACTACTCGTTGAGGTCCTGGGGCGCCTCCTGTGTACGCCACTTCGCGAGTGAGCGGAAATTCTCGCAGGGAATGCAGATCACAACTGGGAGCTAGTGGATTCTGATCTCTATTGTAAAAGCGATGAGGAGTTCCTGGTGTTTGACTAGCTCTTAAGCTTCTATTCCTCCCGATTTTGTTATAGCGTTGTTCTAGTGCAGCATTTGCCGCTCTTCAAAGATATTGTCAGCTTTGGTAAACTGTACGCCACCTATGTTTGAGGCTGTCAGTAACCAAGATGTGCTGAAGAATAGGTCGTTTGGAACCGTCGGGTGCAGCTAACCACATGTCAAGGAGTGCCTTGCTAGGTTGAGGTTCTCAACTTCTGCAATGCTTGTTCCCAGCGAGAAAAATAGGGAGAAGATAGATAGCTGCTTTGGGAGTAAGTACAGTATACTCTTGTCTCTCATCAACGAAATGGTTCTGGCAGACACAAACGAGACTGTAGCAAGGGCTGATATGGATATGCTGGTGTTGTTCCTATGTAATGGTATAGAGCGCACAGAGACACAGTGGACCGAGCTGTTAGCCAAGGTGAGGTCCCTTGGAAGATAAAAAAGTTGTGGTCTGCGCTGGGGGATCAGCAAAGCGTTATTGAGGCTTGTCTAGCGAACTAGTGAGGACTCTTTGTTACCATATAGCTGTCTATTCTATGTTGCACATAGAGAATCCCAGCTTCGCATACCCAATATCCGGCCCGTTCCACTCAGTCTACTCCAATTCTCCTTAGATCCTAGCATTCTCCCCAATACCGCATCATTAAGCGGTTAAACAGCATTCTCTGATGTTCTTACTATGGAGTGACCAATAATATATTAGACTACTAATACCTATCTCGGTGGATCTCGATCTTGTATCATTATAAAAAGCCCCTCCAGCTCTCCTTTGGCTCCGCATGAGGATACGACACTACCACTCGCGTTGGAGTCTGCTGATTGGCAACCTCGACTAAACATATACTTCCGCCTCCATAGGGTCGCATGGAATTGTCTTGGCTTTTCTCCAGTACTATATCGCAGGGCTAGCCCGGGGCTCGTGGCTTACTCTGTGTGTCATCAGAAGTGATCGGTATATGCTTATAGGCAATACCAAGACCATGCTAGTGAATCCTATGTATAGCTCCTCGCCATGAGGCCTATGCATATAAATCTGGTGTTTCCTACATACAATTCTCACTGAATGCAATCACCATAACCCAAGCAAGTTCCTGTCTACCATTGCCCCTCATGGACCATTCCGCCCTCATCTGTCTCGCCACCGAGACCGCCGATGTTGCTTGCAACCTTGCAGTCGAGCTGCCTCAACGCGGATTACCCGAATCTTCATTCGAACACGGCCTACCTAGTCCCTTTCAGAGTGATTCACCCGACTCTGGTGCGTTCGCGGCGCGTGTGAAACTACTTGGTCTGCTGGACGAGTTCCACAACCTGCTAACTGAACCAGTCCTACTAAGCAGCCCAGAGCTAGTTAGTAGAAAAGAAGTCATCTCTGGACTTACGTAACATAAGCTGACCATCAAAGCGCAATCCCTCAATGAACATGCTACCACTGATCCGTCGAGGAATCTTCGAAGCCTTCCCACTCTAGGGAACCACCGTACAAGTCCTAGCCTACCAGCTAAATCTAAACCAGAATATAGTCTGCAGACTCCTCGCCCACGCCGCCACCTACCATATATCCTTCCAATCCGGACCCGACTTCTTCAACCACACAGCGGACTCTCCCGTTCTCACCAAGAACGAGGGTATGCACAGTTGAATCCAGCTCGGTCTCAGCGAGATCATGCCCAGCAGCCTTCAAGTAACATATGCACCGCCATCACCCCGCTCATACTCATAATCGCAGCTAACATCTCATCGCAGACCGCCAACGCCATCCTCTAACACGCTAACTCCCCAACACAGCGTAAGCAACCTCCTCTCCACCAACGAACACCCTACCCATCCCCCCAAATGTCACCCTCTCACTCTCGACTAGGGCTGGAGCCTCCAAAACACCCCCAACTCCCCACCTTCCAAGCTCTCTCCACAATCCCTACAGCGTCACATCCTTCACAAAATCAATGACCTACCACACCCACCTCTCAGGCTACTCCCCTAACTATCTAGTGAACAACTTCCCTTGGCCCCTCAACGAAAGTAAAACAACCATAATCGGCATAGGCGGCGGAACGGACCACATCGCGCGCGCCCTGGTATCGCACAGCCCCAATATAAAATGCATAGTTCAAGACCGCGCCGAGGTCATCGCTCAAGCCGAGGCTACCCTCCCGCCGGACCTGCGCGAACGGGTCTAGCTCCAGGCGCACGATTTCTTCACGGAGTAGCCTGTTCACGGCGCGGATGTGTATTTGCTGAGGTATGTGCTGCATGATTAGTCGGATAAGTATGCGGATCTGATCTTGCAGGCGCTGATCCTGGCGTTGAAGGCTGGGGCGAAGGTAGTTATTAATGAGAGGGTTGTTCCAGGGTAGGGTAGGTGTCTTGAATAGAGGGAGGCGAGGCATGTGTTCCCCTTGTTGGGTTTGGTTTGTGAGGGAGTTCGGGCTGATTTGGGGTGAGTGTAGGGATTATGATACGTATATGTGGGGTGGCAGAATGCGAGGGAGCGGACGCGGGATGAGTGGGGGACTTTGTAGAGGGGTGTGAATGAGAGGTTTGAGATGGTGCGAGTTTCTAGGCCTGAGAGATCGTATTTGGCAGCCATTTGGATTATTTGGAAGGGGTAGGGATGGGCTTTTTTTGTGTTTGGGGGGTTGGTTGGTTAGGGGTAATGTAGATTGACTATTGATAATGTAGAGGTGCATATGAATCTGGCAATAGCTATATTACATTCTGAGGAAAGGGAGTAGACGCTCTTTTTCCGAACTTGGGTTAGTATCAACGACCACACAATACCAGGTATGATGAATCTAAATCGTGATTTTGTCAAGCTCAGCTGCATGGCTCTGCTCCCAGGGATGGTCCGTCTCGATCGAGCGAATGAGGTCCTCGTGCATCGGACTCCGAGGCTTGATGCTCACGTCGTAGGGTTCCGGGTGGCTGATAAGCGCAGGCTGAAACACCACTTTAGGCTCGATTTCCTTCCCGTTCATGACTTTCTTGCTGATGTTGAAGACCGTTAGGCATTGTGCGATATTGATATAGATGGCACTATCTGCCAGAACACGACCAGGACAGATTCGACGACCGAACCCGAAGGAAAGCCGGTGAGAGTCGGGGGCAGGATGATCGCCTAAGTATCGTTCGGGTTTGAATGCCATCGGGTCTGGGAATATGTCCGGATCATGTGCAAAGCCCCTGTTGTGTGCTTTGGTTAGATATAAAATAGGGCAAATTAAGACGAATTAGACGAACCAGATATTGGCGAGAATTATGGAGCCCTTTGGAATGAAGTATCCCTGACATATATCGTCATGGGTCGAAACGTGTGGAAGGTTGGTTGGTACAACGGGGTGCCAACGGAGAAGCTCCTTCACCATGGCATTGATATATGGGAGGCTGTCTCGGTCTGCAAAGGTGGGAAGGCGGTTTCCTACCACGCGATCGAGTTCTTCTTGGGCTTTTTGCTGAACGTCGGGATTAAGTGCCATGGCAAGGAAAAAACACGACATTGTTGACACGGTCTAGTGTGGAAGTAAGCTTTTGCAAGGTTGGGTTATGTGAGTAGATCATACCCACCGTGTCAGCGCCGCCGGCGTATATCGATGCGGCAGACCATTTGGTCACATATTCTTTTTCGGAGCCAGGCCGTATGTCTTCGGATTCCAGAATGCTCGACAGACACGAGGGATGGTGAGTACCCTGGGCCATTTGGTGTTTCACGAAATTATATGGTTTCCCACCGAAAGCATCAAAAGCTTCTTTCGACTTCTGTCCAACGCGTCGGAACTCAGCCCCCGGAAACCAGGCAGGTATGTGCCTCACTGATGCAAAGTGAGTTTTTATATCGCCGCTAAAGAGACATGGCATGAATCTTACAGATCGGCAGAACATCCACAAGCCACGCCCCATAGCGACAAACCAGTGAAAAGTAATACATGGATACGTCAGCCAGATCAACCAAAGGATCTGGCTTGTGTGGCTCGATAGTGTACCCGTACGCCAGCTTGAGGACGACGGCACCAGCCTCTCTACATGTCCAGTTAACGAAGATAGCCTCTACACAAGGCAATAATGACTTCTTCTAACTTACTTCCGAATATGCTGTGTCAGGTTCTCCGGCGTTTCGAGCACCCGTAAGAGAAATCGACGGGCCTCGACGTCCTGAAGCTCATTAAAGCGTGATACGGATACCTTCGATCCAATCTCCTTATTCATAGCCTTGCGAATCGCCTTGGAGCGATCGGAAAAAGGAATCATCCCCAGGATTCCACCGCATCCAGCGCTATAATCCCATTAACAGATCGCGCTGAATAAGTATATGTGTCTGGTTGAACCCACAGCTCCGCAGCGAAGAACATTTTAGGCCTATCCGAGTGCCACTTTGATCGCTGTTCAAAAAGTTCAACTGCGAGTTGATGATCGTTTAGGATGATGAATGTTTGGCCTAGCACGGTTATAGAACTGATGGGCCCTGTACGAAATGGTAGTTGTCAGACGTGTCTATAGGATATAGTCGTGACCCAGACAGGTAGAAAGCTTACCATATAACTTTTTATGTCTAAACCAGTGTTCCCAGTCGCGTTCTCCATTTTGTGGGAGATCCTTTAGGTTGCCAATGATTGGTTTCGGGGGCGGACCGGGTGGGAGAGGCGCTGGTAGCTTCTTGCGACCAAGAAGCCTGGACACAATATATGCAGCAACCAGTCCGATTGCAATACTACTCCAGGGTGATATCATTCTCAAGCCCATCTGTTGTACTTAATCGAAAATATCAAAAGGGTAGAGGGGTCCAGCGTAGGGCTATATTTGGGAGGTGGAAATTCACATGTCAAGAGGCAACGCTGCAATGTCGTACTCACCCTCCTTTAAATACTTCGGAGCTGAGCTGAACGGTGTGGCAAGTGGTGATGAGGGGTAGCAGGGGGACGTTCATATGCTGCATATGCATATGCCCCTGCTATCATGATGTGTAGCTGAGACAATACCCAGCGGATTATTGGTCCGATCGCGGATCATTTCCACAAGTGCTCGATGGCATCTATACTTGCATCCTAGAGGCGCTCCCACAGTACTTCCTACGAGCCATGCGTAGTCGCTAGCTTTTCATATTGAAGTAGAAGAGGTTATGACTGGTTCGCGATCGTCAAGTTGGCATTATTATTCTGGTCAAAAGCAGATATTGACTCCTAATATGAGTGCAATTCGAACCAGCAACTACGAAAGACAATGTGTGTGAAAAGAAAATCCAGCTAAGGAATACGACGCTAGGGCACTGCAGGATCTGAGATAGATGTTCGGATTGGTTCCCAAACGATCATGCGGAGTGATACCTACTGCAGTAATATGCGTGATATATGTACATTTGTGTACGTGCAGCTCTAGTTCCCTTCACCCACCACCGGGATCATATTCCCTAGCTGAATATGATAAATTACACCAATAGGGGGCCCTTATATATTGTAGTGCATACCCACGAACAGACGGTGCGCGCTAAGTGGGACAGTCTAGACTTAAAGGTCATAGAACACATAGTGAACAGGCGTTATGTCGAGTCTTATCCTGCAATGCGGTGCCTGTGGGTCCAACGACGCTGATTTGGTGGAGCATATATAAATGCACATTAGCCCACGTCTACGGAGTAGATGGCCGAGGCATGAATCTGTGGTGTTCTTCTGACCAAAGGCCGTTGATGGACATAGCCCAGTAGACCTCTCGTGTCTTTGTCCACTTTTTATGATGTTCAATAAGACCCATTAAGCTCCTGCGGTGTAGAAAAATGCCAACGGTTACTCACACGTAGTTCGTCCCCGAATCAAACCCTTTGAGGTTGTTGTGATAATACTTGACGTTCGCGAGCCATAGTAGACCTTGCATAGAATACGTTATTAATCGATTTTTAGGTCTCTACGAGGGCGAACAGTACTGGCCTTTTCCCCTTCATGCCTGTCGAGATATACAGTGTGCATCATGAGGCCGATCATGATGGCGATGATTGCAAAAATGCCTAGGCTCACTCGGCCATGTGTTGCCGTGGGGGTAAAGAGAACCACGTAAAAGCCACAATGATAACGCCCTATAAGATTTGAGGGCCTGTTTTAGATTAACAGTAAGCTTTTAGCGCTTTTGATTGGTGGTTCGTCCTCACTATCATAAAATAATTCGTTCAACGTGCTACATCAGTGGTCAATCTACCTTCAAAATGGAGAAGACCATATGTTGCAGATGAAGCAAAGCCATGCAGTCGCTCATGTCATACAACTTCTGTAGACTGCAATGCCATCAACCGTTATGAGAGAGAAAGCCACCCCACCCTAATACCTCACGACCGAGAAACCCGGGGCTGCGTTGTGGGCCGTAATCACCCTAAAGCCATTATGAAACCCCAGGCTATATTTTCAGAGGCTGTACAGGCATCCCACAAGTATCACACCTAGTGGTTTATGAGGAAGCCATTTACAATGTCGACTATGACAGCAATCTGATCTAGACAGATAGATAGGCTATTGCCCAAAATTGCAAGCCTTTCTTTGCGACAGTGCTTTCACCACGAATGTACGACGATCACCCACAACTTCGCGATGCCTCCACGAGGAACCCTTAACCTTTAGTATAATAAGGGGCTGGCTTGGGTGAATATAGCCGAGGTTATAGATATTTTCCTTATTGGGAGCATCAAGGAGCCGATTAGACCAGGGGGTGCTGAGAATCAGCTCTTTGCCAAGTTATCATTTCGACTGGCCAGTCAATCAAGACGCCCCACTCTCTGGGCAGCACTTCTACAATGGCGTACACCTCACCCTGGCCAGTTTTGCCAATCCACCAAACGTGCTCCGGCGATGCACACAGCCCAAAGAAATGGGCCAATATACCAATTCACGGAGCCTCCTTTCCTCGAGTAACTGGATGTAGAGGAATGAGCGATGCAAAGGTCATCAGCCTTCGACAAGTTACCCCTCGGTGCTCGCCAGCTTCTATGCCGCGCTGGACTGATCCAATATACATAATTTTTTTCTCGTAAGCCTCCAAGGTGTAAGCGTCCATTTCTTCCGTATCATGCATCTCACATCCAACAAGTGCGCTAGTATTTCGCCGTAGAAGATCGTATAATCGTCATAATCTTGAAATTACCATAATCCTTGATAACCTCTAGCGCTGTTCCAAAGACTGATCCCGCGCCTCTTGCCATTTTCATCCATTCTAACTGGAAAGTATGGCGCCAAAGGTCGATCCTAGAGTGAGGCAAATGTATCCACAAGAAGGATTGACGTAAAGCATGCAGCGCCAGCCATCTCTGGCGTTAACATTTGCAACTTCTCCCAATGCTGGCGCAACGCTCGCTCAAGGTAGCTGGTACGACTGGCGAGCAACTTATGATCTGTGCGTATCCCCTTTGGAAGATGCAATGCCGATATAGCAAAGATCTGGTTTAGCAGGGGCGGATAGGAAAATTCAAGCCGCGGTACATCGACTAACCAGCACTGCTTCACAGCGGAAAGATGTATGTCCGGTAAAGAATCAGTTGTACTGATTGTGAAGTGGTAGAGAAGGCGAAGTTCAAGGTGAGAATCTCTTTCGCAGCGTCCCCTACAGTGGTCGGCTACTACATCGGACTCCATCACTGCGCTTTGAATATGATTGCGCTAGAGGCCTTCCGTTGGCATATGCGCGTGGTGCTCCGTTACTTTTACGGTCATACACACAAGGGACTCCATGACGACGGCAGTCTCGACAGGTGGGTTGGACTTCGTCGCACTTGGGAGCTCCAAGATCAGTATTATCTTTTTGATGAGATTGGAGATCTACTGGCGTCTAGGTGGCACATACCTTGATTCGACGAGCTCAACACCTCTAGCATCCATTGCGGGACTTTCTGTGATGAAGTTGGGGGACTTCTGCTTTTGATACGGTGTGCAAATTGTCCATTACGAATGTACTTCAGTAAAATAAATAGGCAGGATACACCCACGGTAATATGAGAGAAGCCTTGGTAGTGATTTGACAACCGAACTGTTTTTCTGCGGGAAATTTTGGGATTAGTGATTAAATTGTTCCTGGAGCGTGGCGCAAGGCGGAACTGCGTGTGCTGAGCACTCTGTGAATATCAGGTCGACTCTACTGCAGCGTAAGGGCTGTAGGTGACAATCTTAGGATGCTATGCACTGCTTCAATACTGCAGAGAAAACTTGCAAAAATAATGAATGCTAAACTCTGGCGAGCGTCCGAAATATCAGCTAGTCTCCGACTGCCCACAATCATAGACGCTGACCTAAGCCCCGTTGGCATTTATACACTACCATCGCAATGGGATTACTTTTGCTTAACAGCCGTCTTACCGTGTTCTGCGCTTGTGGCCATGTGTCCCTTGACCCCAACCAGTTACTAAAGCATAGCGGGCGTTATTCAGGTCGTTCCTCTCGTCGTATACTGTTTACCAATCAGCATTCTCTCCTTTCAGTTTAGGACTGAGGCCCTGTCTTGCTCAGAATTTGTATGGGCGGATCTTTCCCCTAACGCTTGCCTGGACTCTATTCAAGTACGATTTCCGTCTGCCACCTGATCATTGCCAGAAGGAACCCCAATATTGCTGCTCGGCCTCCCCTGATAGAAGTCCGGAGTATAAAACACAAACGTGGATGGCGACAGGGCGTCAGGGCCCGTCTCTTCAGTTTCGCCCTATGAGTAGCTGATACCAATAGTATAGGGTTGTTGCACTATTACTTAGCTTATCTCTTGGTTTTTCTTTTTCTTTTTCCAATTCGTTCCCTTTCGCTTTGCCTTTGCTTTTGGCAGAATGATATCAGTTATTCCCTTGGATGTTTCTTTCGCAAGATTCTGTTATATGATGTCGCGCTCCATTCTACACCCTACTGCACGGCTCCATGTACAACTTTTCCTGTGCAGCTGATAACCCCAAAATAAAAATGTATACGTATGTCTCTAAGATGCTAAGAATATGGATTGAGGCTTACACCATGGAACTCTTGTCAGTAATGCATATCAAACCGATATCCCATGATAACCTAAATAATAAATTTAGTCTTATAAACCACCAAAGTGGGAGGTGCTTGATCGATCAATGCTCTAGATTGCTATGGGCGGTGTGCCAGGTTACCTCCTGCATGAAATCAATGAATAAAAAATAAAGAATGCCGATCTCTCCGCCGATCATTCTAATACTGGAAATAATCGTCTGACCAATAAACTAATATCAAACTCCCACTTGTCTTCCGTGCTATGTCTTCACTGTAGGCCTTGCCTGTGTATATTGAAAGTAAGTGTCTGAAAGCCCACTAAAATGAATATGAGAGTCGCAATCAGCTCAGGAAGTGAGCTAAGCAGAACGCGAATGACCAGCGAGCCGGTGACTGGGTTCAGCTGGGCCTTCTGCGTACATTCGGCGATGAGTCCTTACAGTACGCGTATGCCGATGAACGTATGGGCTGCCAGGACACCATACACAAGCAAATAGTCATGTCGCTATCATTAGCATACCAAGTCGGAGTTCTCTATCTGGGATGACGAATGACTTGCTATTGTCCCATGAGAATATGATGAAGTTGCTGGTTGACATTGACCTTGTAGCAATGCGCACAAGGCCCAGGTCAGCAGGATCACCCATGCAGCTGTGAGCAGGGCCATGCCAGTCTGGAGGAGGGACAAGTCGTTCAGCGAGGGATCTCGACTGGCGAGGCCTCCCGCCTCGGCTGCGACTATTGCAACGCCCGTCACAGCCAGGATATGCATTACAGCCATGAACAACCACTGCACGCGTCGATTTAGCCCAGGGTCTCGCAGTGTTCTCCTACGATATCACCCCCTCGGTTATTCATCGATTAATAATGGACATGGAAGACATACGCTTCCTACAGAAACCCATCTACCGTAAGTAGTAGTGGAGATATTCCAACGCTGGATATGATCTCCGCAGCTAAACTGCCACTACCTATTGCCATGCTGCCGCCAACTATTCTGAGTGTACAGAATGCAAGCAAGAAAAACCATTCCAGTAGACCGGTCCGTCCGGCCATGGCGGAAGAGCATGTAGAGAACGGGAAAGCATAGTACAACATAAATGGCCAGCTGAGCTGCAAATAGTGCGCTCATGCTTTATAGGAAGGGAGGGATGGAGGGGATAGGCAGGAGACAATGAGACAGTACGTATAGTGTCAAGTATGCCGCAACTGGTCTCGGGAAGATTTCCTGCTTTTCTTCTGGTCTTTGCGGTAATGGAAGCCAACGAAGCTGAGCTTGACGGATGAGATAAGGAGAAATAAGGTCCTTATTACTTGGGCAATCTATTGGAAGCGCCTTGGGATTGAATCAAGAAAAATTGCAGAAAACTGGGGCAAGGGATAAGAGTGAGGAATTCCCTGTTCCTCTATTTATTTCTGAATTATTCTCCATGACCGTACGTATCCTAGATATATATATATGTATATATGTATATATATATATTTTCGCTCTAACCGAGTTGCCTATTGAAGGAGTGATACTAGTAGACGAAGACTTACATGGCGCTACTAAACGATACGGGGAATCCCTATATGACAAGGACGGTACCATTGGCCGACAACCCTAACACTGGCAATGCTTTTGCTTTTTATTCGTAGGAATCATTACATCTACGCCCAATCTTCGAAATAGATACATGGTTCCACCTTAAACCCAAGTAAGCAGAGAAGGATTTTTCTATACACGTCACAAGACTAGTCATGACAAGATGCACTGTATATCTTTTATATCTCCTATCAAATGATGAGAGAAAATACCACACATTCATACAAATCGATTAGTCTTCCTTATACCCTATTCCGGCTTGTCCTGATGGGAGTCATAAAATTAAATAGTATAAATGTGTGCATGTTCAAAGACCACTCCCGGTGATTAATATATATATATCGCCATAAAGCACCATGTCTACTTAGGTGTGAAGTGGATAGGGTAAGTCCCGCTTGACCAAACAAAAATCTACGTAGTAGTAGTACCTCCTCTTATATCCTCCTTTAGCTCTCACCCAGTATATAAAGTTGTTTATACCAGTAGTGAATCATTCCAGACAGTTGATGCGCTGTTGGAGGAGCTGTCCATCAACCAATCAGAAGCCGGCCCGCATTCGACCAAAAATTTCCAAGCGGGAAACTGGAGGTGAACAGATTCATTCTATCAATCAATCCCCTTCCTTCATTTTGTATCACCATTTTGCAGCTAAATTGACATCTATTTCACGCTCTTTTACATCACAACAACCCACGCAATGGTTGGACCAGCAGTCACCCTTACTCCTCTCTCCCGCGCCGATGGGTCGGCTTCTTACCAATGTCCGTCCACTGGATCCAATATCTTGGGATCGGTGAATGCGCCAATTGAGCTCCCTGGACGCCGTGATGCTCTCAGACCGGAAGATGCGACCGTGGAAGTTTTTGTTAAGCCGGGTACCGCAGCGGGTGGTGTGGGCGAACGATACGTTGAAGGAATCATTAAGACTATGCTGGCAAAGTTGATCCTGGGACGCGAAAAGGGCTACGCTCGGCGTGGCGTTGTGATCACCTTGGCTATTGTAGGAGGTGAAAGTGTGGGCAGAGGAGACTCGGTGCGTATTTGATATTCGATCCTGACGAGACAAGGCGAGCGGTTTTCAGCTAACCTGGGTGCGATGAATGTGCAGTACTTGTCTCTACTCCCCGCCCTCCTTCATACTGCCCTGCTGGCGTTAATTTCAGCCTCCGTTCCTCTATCTATGACTTTTTCCGCGACCGTTCTGGCTGTCGATGCATCCGGAGAGATTACTCGGGAGCCAACAACGAAGGAAGCCGCCGCGGCGACTTCTCTCCACGTGCTCGCCTTTTCATCCAATGGTCATCTTCTGCTGAATGAGAGCCAGGGCCCGTTTGACTTTGATACTTGGGAAAAGGTGCATCAGCGCGCTTTGGCCATCTGCCACGGGACTTTAGCCCGTGGCTCCGACGGAGATCTGGCTATGGCCGAGGATGTGGACGGCCAGCCGCTGGAGGGAGCGCTGCGGGAGGCTGTCGAAGAAAAAATCCAGCAGGATTACGCCTGGAAAATTGACGCGCCCTGAGTTTGTGGTTCACGTAACAAACCCTGAGCAACGAAGTCGGCATGGATAACCGACTGCAATGTTCGCCCATCCGGTAACCCACGGCCGATGCACCGCTGGCCTACTACCATGCATCACTACACTTCTCGCCATGGCCTAGTGGTCCCTTGGCGCCTTAATGTCTGTGTTCGACTGCAGCCGCGGGGTATTTCTAACACCCTCTGCTGGATATCATTGGCGCTCGCCGGATTTCCATTTGGACGGACCATTAGTGGATACGAGGGAATAGGATACGAATAGAAGTCAAGCGTCGACATGCCCCCCAAAACCCCCTTTTCTGGCGGTATCCGGTGCTTATCGCCCTTCACCCACAGACACTACTGCACACAAATTCAACTGGCGCATTTACACACGTACGACGCTAAGGGCGTTGTCCAACCAAAACACATGATAATGGCAAACTCTAGTGGATAATAGTTGAAAATGGAAAGTAATCTATCATTTCTCTTGACTTTTGTTGGGTGAAGGTTTTGGGGGGGGAGGGTTGGTTATGTGGAATGTGATATTCTGAACTCCGTAATGACCGGTCTCATCAGTAGTGGCTGTAGTACTGCATGGATGGATGTACAAAGTGTCGGAGTGGAAAAGATCCCCGATGGCAGGAGACGGAAAAAAAAAAAGGAAAGAAAGACAAAACCAAACAAACAAAGAATAAAACAAGAACAGTAGTAATAAAAAGTACAAGAAAAAGGTCGGAGTGTGAGATATCAAAAGGAATAATCCGGCTAATTATCGACAAGGAAATCACGGAGCCGAAGGGACGCCCCCTTGCAGATATGACGAAGATCGTGTCATTAATTATTGATGTTTACAAGAATGTGGTGATGTTTATCCCGAGCTTAAAAAAAGGAGACAAGGAAGAGTAATCATGTTAGTGAGTCTGAGGAGCGAGGATTATAAATTCTTGAATAAGCCAAGTTTTCACCCCGTTTGATCACGGAATTAAAACAGCCGTTTTGCGGAGATAACTTGTCTTAGAACTTAACTTACAGGATTTAATTTACTTCTCTGACCATGGAAACCCGTCGAAGGTGAGGTCAAGTCTCTCCACCGTGACTTCTTCTCTTTCCCTTGGGTCAATTGGAAGCCTTTCCAGCCCGTCATATCCGACTCCGGGCCACATCTCCCTCCCTTTCACTCAATCATCGCTGTGCATCCCTTTTCCTTTGTACTCCCCCCACACTTAGACTCACCGTCATTCGGAGGAATCTTACTTTAACATATAAATCGGTCCAATCGCCCCATGGCTTTCTCTGCATCTGACCATGGCCTAGCATGTTCTGACCCCACGGCGCAATCTGCTCCGGTATCATCGACATCATCTTCCGCCCCGCTGTCCGACCTCGACCGTCGTTCCTCTTCCACAGTCGGTACTACCCTACTCCGCGATTATGCATACCACATAGATCCCTCGCAGACCACAAACGAGAGCGATTCCCTCCCGGGGACTCGTAACAACAGCGTCGCTGCTTCGCGGAAGGCTGAGATCTCCCGGGAAGACTCCGCTGTCCTATCGTCGCCATCATCACCCTTCCTGCCTCTCCGCGCCGCGGCCTCGCTGAAGGCTCACCAACGTAACGCACTTTCCACCGACTCAATCCCTCGACAGACTATCATGAAAGCGCTTGCGTCTCGCCCGTCCATATCCAACCCGAATAATTCCAACATGCCGCTGGCGGCCTCTCTCGGGCTCCTCGCGAATGGCTCATCCTCCAGTCCTCCAGATGACGCCGAGCGTCGCGCCAGTAACCCCTCGTCCCAGAAGCTCTCCGCAGCGCTCTCCAGTCTGCAGCTTGGCCCATGTTTAGATGGCCTGCCTCCGACGGCGCGGTTAGCCATGAAATCGCCGTGCTTCTTCCATCAAAGGTTCGACGACGCCGTCAATATCCAGAAGGTTCTCGAGGAGATTACCCACGACGAGTGGTTATCACACTCCCGCTTAGTACAGACGGCCACCGGCGTGCGTGAGGTGTCCAAGCAACTGCAGCGTCGGCCCATTAAACGTGCCGTACGGAATGTCATGATTGTTACCAAGGCGCGTGACAACAGCCTGGTGCACTTGACCCGGGAACTGGCGGAATGGCTTCTCGCGACCCCTCGATATGGTAAAGATGTGGGTGTCAATGTGTATGTGGACGCCAAGTTGCGGAACTCCAAGCGATTTGACGCGCAGGGGCTCTTGCAGATGGAGCCTCGGTTTGAAAAGATGCTACACTACTGGACTCCGGACCTCTGTTGGGAATCCCCGGAGAAATTCGATCTCGTCCTGACATTGGGTGGAGATGGCACGGTGCTCTTCACGTCGTGGCTCTTTCAGCGTATCGTTCCCCCCGTCCTGTGCTTCTCTCTCGGTAGTCTGGGCTTTTTGACGAACTTTGAGTTCGAGAATTATAGGCAACATTTGAACGCGGTTATGGGGGATGTTGGGATGCGGGTGAATCTCCGCATGCGGTTCACGTGCACCGTATTCCGGAAGGACCGAAGCAAAGGAGCCGAGGCCGGGGCCGTGGAAGAAGGCGAACAGTTCGAGGTTCTGAACGAACTGGTGATTGACCGCGGGCCATCGCCTTACGTGTCCAATCTCGAGCTATACGCCGATAATGATTTCTTGACGGTGGTTCAAGCGGACGGGTGTATCTTGTCTACCCCAACGGGTATGTCACTTCCTCTTCAGTAAACTAGATATTCCAACTAACCCTGGGCAGGATCTACGGCTTACTCGCTTTCCGCCGGAGGTTCTTTGATCCATCCCTCTATCCCAGGCATTCTTCTTACACCCATCTGTCCTCATACTTTGTCCTTCCGCCCGATGGTGCTCTCAGACTCGATGCTCCTTCGCATTGCTGTCCCCATCGGCTCCCGCTCCACCGCTTACTGCTCCTTTGATGGCAAGGGCCGCGTGGAACTCCGTCAGGGGGACTATGTCACTGTCGAAGCCAGCCAGTACCCCTTCCCAACGGTGGTATCGGGTAGCGGAGAATGGTTCCAGAGTGTTCAGCGAGCACTGCGGTGGAATACCCGCGGGGCGATCCAGAAAAGCTTCCATCGCGGCTCCGATGCAGGCATGGAAGGGCTCGACGACGGCGAAGACGAAGAATGGGACATCGATACAGATGCTGGGCTCGCCGGCACGGACAGTGGCTTTGGGCCCAGTGAAGACGGCGACGCTGGGTCCATCAGCCCGATGAAACGGCAGATGAGCATGCTCAGCATGTAGCCACTGCCTCCCTTTCCCTCTTGCCTTTTTTTTTTATTTTTTTATTTTATTTAATTTTTTTTTTTTAGTTTTTTTTTTAGTTTTTTTTTTCTTTTTCCTTTCATTTTCTTTTTCCTTTTTCGAGCTATCTATACACACATCTTTGTATTACTGTTGGATACACACACTAGAAGTGTACTAGGAGCATCATGGGTTTTACTGGATCGGCGCTTGGACGTGACTTTTTGACGGGATTTGCACATTCTTTTCGGCGAAAGCGATAGATTCGGAAGATATTATCAGCACCACTGGCGGGTTTAGAGCATTTCGGTTTGCAGTTCTCTACATAAGATGGACGACTATTCAAGACAAGACCATGGATCTCTGGCTGAGATCTGAATCTGGTATTTAGCTTCATACTCCATTCTCATAAATCCACATTGTACATTGTCTTCTTTAATTAAAATTATCCCCAATCCCATCTCTAACCAACGTATTACCAATCACAAGAATTGGCCAAAAGCCCCGCCAGCTCCTCCAAAAACTTCCGATCAGCCTCATCAAACCCATCCACCTCCGTACAATCAACATCAATAATAGCCACAGTCTAGCCAACCACCATCATTAGCATCCTACCACCCACAATCCAAAGAGAGAAAACTCACCTCTCCCTGAGAGAGAATAGGAACCACAATCTCACTCCTAGACTGCGCATCACAGGCAATGTGCCCTGGAAACTGCAAAACATCACCCACAACAACCGTCTCCCCCTTCTCCGCCGCAGTCCCACAAACCCCCCTCCCAAACCGAATCTCCTGGCACGCCGGTCTCCCCTGGAACGGGCCCAGCCATAGCTTTTTCTGCTGCTCCTGGGATTGGCCTTGGGTATTGGGATTTGGGAACTTATCCTGGCGGATGTAGAAGCCGGCCCAGTTTACGGCGGAGAGCGGGGAAGGGAGGGCGGCGTAGGCGTGCCAGAGGAGGGAGGCAACATTGGAGAGGTTTGAGACCCAGTTGCGTTGGCCGTAGAGGAGGCCTTCGGCTTGGGAGAGGACTTGGGAGTAGATTTCGGGTTTTGAGGCGGAGGGGCCGAAGTAGGAGCTGTCGGCGTGGGGCTTTATCAATTGTTAGTTTTTTTTCGGTTGAGTTTCTGGGGTGATTGGTGAGGGGATTGGCGTACCATTCTGGTGAGGTATTGGGGGTTTTCTGGGTTTTGGGGAGAGGGGGGAGTGGTTAGTTTGGTAGAATTGAGGGCAGGCAGTGGGTATATGAAAGAATCATTGAATGTCGCAATGATGTAGAAGAATTGCTCGGAGAAAAAAGTGGGGAGGGGACGGGGTTAAGATAGCGATCTCGGAGTTAGGTGGGTGGGTATATCTAGCGTCTGGAATGGCTAAGGGTGTCTTTGGATTGTTTTTTATTGAAGTGGCCTTATTCATAGGTAGATCATTAGGGGGATATGGATAGAGGTATCTGTAGGCCATGAATATTAGGTGTGCTGGTTGTCTTGCTGGCGATAAGCGCTGCATGAAATCGGCATTCATCAGCCCTAACGGTACGGTACTTGACTCGATTGATGAACAAATACCTCCATGCAATATTCTCTATTGACTAGCTGCCTTACGGGTATAGTATATCTAGTATCATGATCAAGAAGACTAGCGATATACTATGGTTGAAGCCACCAATGAATCTTCTACTTTTCACGCTCACCATACACTTCATCCCAGTACCATTGTGAAAGCTAAGAATAATCCAACT
Source organism: Aspergillus alliaceus (assembly GCF_009176365.1). Lineage (NCBI taxonomy): Eukaryota > Fungi > Ascomycota > Eurotiomycetes > Eurotiales > Aspergillaceae > Aspergillus > Aspergillus alliaceus. The sequence goes on from NW_022474767.1 coordinate 57,854, forward strand.
CATACTAACTAATATACAAGGTAGAGATTCTCAACTATCCGTCACCGGTGTTTCCACCATCAGATACAGCAACGAATGGGCCACTTCGGCGGCAGCCAAAGTTGTCGTCTCAGCTGTCGTATCGTATATGGGTGCGACCTCTACAACATCTGCGCCTATGACTGACAGACCATGTAGAGCGTCCAAGATGGAAAGAAGCTCCCGTGTAGTAAAGCCACCAGGCTCTGCCGTCCCAGTCGCTACTATAGTTAACCATATGAGCTTCATATAGAAAGAATGAGAACACTCACCAGGTGCGTAAGCTGGATCCAAAACATCAATATCCACAGAGATATACACCTTGCTATCGCCGACTCGGGATTTGATTTCTTCTACGACTCCGTTTACCCCAAGTCGGTCCAAATCACGGGCCTTGATGATTTCGAACCCGCAGCGGATATCATTCCTGAGATCACCCTTTCGACGTATGACCGGGGCACGGGTACCAACATGGACTGAAGTGTTGCGAATAAGACCCTGTAAATTGTTAGTATATAGTTGAATTGAGTAGTATTTGGACGGAGAAAGACCTCTTCATGGGCTATGTGCAGGAAAGTACCGTGGTTGACCCCGCTTGAACATGTCAATTGGGTGGCCTGTCCATTCTGTTTTCTGGAACTTACGCATAGTGAGAGATACCACCACCTGCTATATGTGAGAACTTATTTCAATAGAAGCGCCGTACTATTAAAACAGGAACATACCTAGCACCTCAGGGTCCCAAGTATCTAAACAGACTAGTAAGATTCCTATATGGTGCAGATGCGAAAGAGGGCTTACCGATGTGGCTGTCAAAGTGAATTACCGAGACAGGTCCCCACTTCTCGTACGTTGACCTCAGGGCTGATAATGTGGTCGTGTGGTCTCCGCCGAGAGTAAGAATACGAGGGACACCACCCACATTGGTGGTATTCGTAGGACGTGACGATACTACCTGGGCAGTAGTTCCAACGATAAGTGGGATTGTAGGCTATATGAAACAAAAACCAGATGAGCACGTACCTTGTGTGCTAGATCCAGCTGCTTCAATGCAACCGTATTGTCCAGCCAGGTCAGCGGCACATCACCGCAATCCACCATCTTCGCCCAGCTTTCGAAGACGTTCACCCCAGTATAGATATTCCATCCTTGCAATCGACGGGAGCCAAGCCGAATTCCCCCAGGTCCGTATCTAGCTCCGGGGCGAGCGGTAACTCCCTGTAAAGCATAGTCAGTGAACCTTTACGAGGCCCCTGCACTGAATTGCAAGAAAGGTGATGATGTACAGTGTCAAATGGAGCACCCAGAACCGCTATATCATAAGGAGTGGACTCTGCCTGGTCATCCACTAGGCAATTTACGTAAGGTAAGTTGGCGAAGGTAGTTAACCCCGAGAATTGACTTCCGGTAACAATATCAACACCATAGTCTTTGCCGAGCGGAACTTGGCCGAACTCTTGAATAGCTGCTACCGGAGGAAAGACTATCTCCCTCGCTATGGCAGACGTAAACACAGTGAAGGAAAGTAGACTGTATGTATACATTCTGGAATCCAATACAATGAATGAAACAAGGAAGAGGAAAGGGTTCTTTATCATCCATCTGCTGATTTATAGACGTTAGGGCCAAGCACTATGACTTTCCCTTTCCGTTCTAGAGTTGAATCCTCTCTGCGTTATCGCCAAGGATACGGGGGGGTGGGGGGCCTCGGAAGCCGGATTCATATTATTAATATGCGTTTTAAGAGCTGATATAAGTTCTAACGGCTAGGATGAGGGCTTTCCTGAGAAAGCGACTCAAATCATAAAATCAGTGTCCTCTTGACATACATATATTCGGAAGGTATGAATAGCACCATGATGTTTCTCGCTGATAGGAATGAAGAGATATACTTATCAATCACATTAGGAGATTGATTTTTGAAACCACCTCCCATGACTCCTCAGAGGGCTGCTTATCGTGACACTGACACAGTGACATAGCCCCACTAACGGTTTCCCACCCAATCAGATTTTTAACATTCTGAATAATACCGTGCTCAAACTTGGGTAAACTGACCTCAAATTATGTCCAGATACCTAATCTCAGTAGGTATGTTGGTTCCAGTGCGGAGAATTGATTCGCTCCCCCACACTTGCAGCTCCACCGTCCATCGCGGAGACCTTCTCGATTGGGAAGGTCTGATAGCCTATCTATCTTATCGCTGTCAAGCCTCCCTCCGGTTATCATCAAACCAAGGGTTCCTCCATGGGGATACTCTTGCCGACAAGGAAGCTCCCCAGATATGGCGATGCCCTTTTTAAAGTCACCTACCTGCCCCTAGTGCCAATGGCTGCCCAGGGCGTGGATCTTCGAGGTGTCATAACAAGGAACACGACCAGCTATGATCATGGCAAAGGACGACGATAACAGCCAAGTCTTTTCAGAAACAACCCGGGAGGATGCCCGTTTGGAAAACTTGGGGTACGAGCAAGGTATGCGCTCCCTCTACAACGCCATGCTTGCCGGCTAATGTTCGTGTAGAGCTCAAGCGAACCTTCGGATTGTTGGGGATGATTGGCTTTAGCTTCAGTGTAGTGACCTCGTCAGTCGAACACCCACCCGCTTATACAATGATTGCTAACCTTGGGTAGATGGACAGCACTAAGTGGTGTATTCATCGTCGGTGTTACATCTGGTGGTCCTCCGGTCATGGTGTTTAGTTTCATCGGCGTGAGCCTTCTCACACTAGCAGTTGCTATCCCCATGGCGGAAATGTGTTCTATGTACCCCGTTGCAGGTGGCCAATACTCTTGGGTTGCTGCTCTGGCGCCCCCAAGTATTGCGCGTGGGCTTTCTTACATCAGTGGCTGGTTTATGCTCATCGGTATATATTATTCTCCCATTGAAACCTAGACGTGCCCTGGGAACTAATTGCCGATTTCACACCAGGTATCCTCGCAATGGGAGCAACTAATAATTCCATCGCCGCCAACTTTGTCCTCGGCATGGCCAATCTTGTCTTCCCCGACTATAACATCCAGCGCTGGCATACCGTCCTAGTAGCTTATCTAGTGGCCTTCCTTGCAACAGCACTCAACATCTGGGGTCCTCACCTCCTCAACCGCATCTCCCGATTCATCTTGATCTGGAACGTCGGCTCGTTTTTAATAACCATGATCGTCCTCCTCGCCACAAACGGCAACAAACAGCCCGCGTCGTTTGTGTTCTCAGAATTCCAAAACTTCACCGGTTGGGGATCAGCAATGGCAGCCATCGTCGGTATCCTGCAAGCCTGCTTCGGCATGTGCTGCTACGATGCCCCATCCCACATGACTGAAGAAATGAAATCAGCATCCGAGGAAGCCCCCAAGGCCATCATTCTCTCTGTCGTGTTGGGCGCTGTCACCGGCTTTGCCTTCCTCGTCACTCTCTGCTTCTGCATCGGTGACATCAATAGCACAGCCAATACGACCACCGGCGTGCCTGTCATCCAAATCTTCTACGACTCGACAGGGAGCAAAATCGGCACATGCTTCCTGTCCAGCATGATCGCTGTCATCGTCATAATTGCCGGGAACAACCTTCTGGCCGAAGGATCTCGTTCCGTCTATGCTTTTGCGCGCGATCATGGTCTTCCATTCTCCGATGCTTTTTCGAAAGTAGACAGCAAGCGAAATGTGCCTGTAAACGCCGTGGTCCTTACTCTCGTCGTTCAGCTCGCTCTAGATGCCATTGACTTTGGCACTACCACCGGTTTCGAAACAGTCATTGCTATTTCTACGGAGGGATTCTGTAAGTTCAGCACTCAGTTATCCTATTCCTTCTTCCTTGGTAAACCACTAACGAAGCTTAAGATCTTTCATACGCCATGGCTCTATTAAGCCGTCTACTTGGCTTCATAACGGGCCATAAGCCCCGAATGAGTGGCCCCTTCGCCCTCCCGCAGTCTATGTCAATCGCACTCAACGTACTCGGCCTCCTGTTCCTCCTCTTCGCAGCCATTACGTTTAACTTCCCTACTACCTACCCAGTTACGCATGAGTCGATGAACTATACCTCGGCGGCTATCGGTGTTATTGCGTTACTTAGTACCGTGACGTGGATAACAACGGGCAGGAAACAGTTTACAGGCCCGCAGGCCATGAGCGTGTTGAATGGGCACGAGAGGGAAGAAAGCGTGAGTGGGGAGATGGTTAAAAAGGGATAAATGCTACCCTAGTAAGAAATAATACAGTTATAACATAAACAGACTCTCTTGATCTATTGTATATCACGCATTAAAATGGTGTTCATGAATATATCTCGGACTATCGCCGTTGCCTGTGCATTACTGTGTCTAAAGCACAACCAGTTTTCGTCAATTTTTTGAATTATTCCACAATATAGCCCAAAATTTCCCAATGCCCCATGGAGTATTTGCTCGTGTTAGTATTGCTAGTTTCCTAATAGAGAAGCTGTGTCGAGTCGACCATCAACAGGCCCAGAGATATCCTTACGTCGGCAACATTGCTAGACCTAATTTCTTCATCACCTCGAGAGTTATCCTTGACATACTCGTTGGCTCGTTCCTAGCTTGTATTCTTCCTCGAGTTTACGGGCCGCCCCGATGTCGATTATACCACGCTGCTCGAATTTCTCCATCATTCTGGCACAAAGCACCCCTTCAACAACCACGCAAATTTTAGAAACTCGGGTTTTCCTGCAACGATCGCAGGCAGGATCCTGGACCTTCCCAGCTTGATGGACAAGGGCCGACTCGCGATACTGGATACGATCATGGAATCCGCATCGGCTTCGGCGCTCGAGAGCCATCGTAAAGCTTTGCTATGCTTAAATCTAATAAGAAACAGAACCTATCCGACCTCAAGATTGGCATACTTGGCTTCGGCCTTGACGTTTCGAGAACGTGCCATAAATTGCCCGGAGATCATGGTCCCTAGCATGCTCGCCGTGTGTATAAGGATCCAGTTGATGACAATATTCCCAAGAATGGGTGAGTCGCACCTTTATTTGACGATGAACAGGCACAGTGTCCGCAGCACCTTTTGAAGGGACAAAATGGCTTGGGCCATTTTCCGATTCCAGGCTTCATAAGCTGAATGCCAAGGTTAGGAAGTTCTTTCGCTAACTCAGTTGCCCCTCAGGCAACACTCGGAAATTGAGGTATGAGATTCTACCATCTTAGTAATGTAGAAAACCGTGTTGCCGTGAAAGGATGTAATCATCTCCTTCAGCCGGCGCAAGACCTTCGCCGTATTCGTTCTTTGATTCCTGACCGAGTAGAGTTGTTGCCCCTGACAGCAGGCCAAGTATTCATCTGCCTGAGCAATCGATAAAGGACTTTGTAGAGAGGCGAGACTCTCTTCCGGATCGGGCATCACGAGCACCGACGGAAAGGAGGAGGGTGTCGCCAGCCGCCTTGTGGTCAACTTTCCAACGTCGGTGGTGGCGTTGGAAACCGTGTGCTCGAGATACGCGCTGGCGGTTGGCTCAGTTCTCAGCAGCCTCAAGCCTCAAGCTAAGCCGATGTAACGGTCTGTTGTTCTTAGATGTTCTGTGTATGTAAGTCGATAGAGATAGAATGACGTTTGGCTTGGTAGGGATCTAAGCAGGCCTGCCCCTGGTTAGGGCAGCCATATATATGTAGACGAACAGGCTCCCGGTAAGCTGTTTTAGATTGCAATTATTTCTAATTGATTGAATGTTTGAAATGTCATAACTGCACCCATTATGCTTGGACCACTCAACTTCAATGCCCGTTGTTTGGCATGAATGCAGTAGTTCACTTGTGACCGATAATATTCTTGGGTACATACAAGTCATCGATACTCTGAATCTCTTCTTCACTAAGCTTGAAATCAGCAGCTTGAATAGCTTCAAAAACTCTCTCCTTCTTACTCATCCCCACAATCGGGGAGGTAATGAAGGGCTTGGAGAAGGCCCAAGCCAGTGAGACTGTGGCCATCGAGACCCCACGACTCGTAGCAATTTCTTCAATCTTCTCGTTGATCTTCCTATCCGCATCAGTAAACGGATTGCCATAGTACGCCCCATTCATCCCCTCTCCCCGGGCCGTGTCACTCTTCTTCCACGGCCGTGCCAAATATCCCGCCGAAACAGGGCTCCAGGGAATACTCGCCATCCCGAACTTAGCAAGCGAGGGAAACATTTCTCGCTCCTCCTCTCGATAAATGGGATTATACAGATTTTGCATAGTAATGAACTCAGTCCACCCATTCATCCGTGCCGTATACTGGTATTCTAAAAGTTGATGCGCCCACATCGACGACGCCCCGATATACCGGGCCTTCCCAGACTTCACAACATCATGCAGCGCCTCCATCGTCTCCCTGGGCGAGGTGTTGGGATCAAACCGATGGATCTGCAGCAAATCAACGTACGGCAAATCGAGTCGCTTCAAACTCGCATCAATACTATCGAAGATATGTTTCCGACTTAGCCCGTGCTGATTGACATAGCCGTTCTGGTCTCTTTCATCGTAGGACATGTACAGCGGCCTCTCCGCGCCGCGTCCGACTGGCGCCCAGACCTTGGTCGCGACAACGATGCTCTCGCGGTTCCAGTTGTACTGCTTGATTGCCTTTCCAAGAATGATTTCCGAATCACCGTTAGAGTATGTATTGGCTGTATCAAAAAAGTTGAGTCCCGCCTGGTAGCAGTAGTCGAGAACGGGGAGGGCTTCCTCTTCTGGAATCGCCCATGAGAGGGGCTTTCCGGGCGTGCCGTAGCTCATACATCCCACGCAGATGGGGGAAACGCGGAGACCGCTAGATCCGAGGCGCACGTACCTCATATTGAGGTTGGTCTTTGAGAAGGGGTTTCTTCAAGCTGGATGCACTGTACGAGGGGAGGTGAACGGCCGTATATGTAGGGTTAAATTGCGGAGTTAGCGGGGGTTAAGTACGGTTGAACGGCTTATATCCGACTGCATTGTCATTGATGATACGTGGGTCTGCAGCCTGGATTTGCCCCTCCTCTTGACTGCCAATAAGGTCCACGATCAACCTGCGAGGTGTTTCGCGTTTCCGGAATTGGACTGTGAGCATTGCGGCTTCTTGACCGCCGGGACCTTACAGCGGATTAGATATCGGGATGAAATGATTCGAAAACATGACTGTATACTTCATTTGACCAGATCGTCATATTATATGTACCGTAGAATCAGGTCGGGGTTGAATATATTTCTCAAGAGTAACGCTGCCTAGCCTGGTTCTAGCTATTCTATTGTCTTGACTTCAACACTGGCATAGGTATCATGTAACTGGTCATGAGCTAGTAATACAGAGTGCTTATTCCGGACGGTGGAAAGCTGTACCTGGAAGAGTAAGTACTCTGAACCCATCTTTGATTAGACTATGCCAGAGCCAAACCGGCACATGTGGCCCACAAATATGCTATATTATATATATAATAAATGAAAATTATTTGGAAATTAATACTTGTCTGTCTACCCATTCAAACTCTATGAGTTTATTGTGTGTTAGTCTATGGTTCTGCTATTCGAGGGCATTTGCGGTGATAGCAAAATGATGGCCACCCGCATCCTTCGTATATACTACGCCGTGAAACGCAGACTGTAAATCCCAATTCAGTGTGGGGGGTGGCCACTCCAGCTACTCTGAAGTGAGCCTAAAGAGAGGGAAGTGCCTACTAAAATCTTCCACTTACTAAGCCCCTCTGTCAGGACCAACCTATTCGATTAGAAGTTTAGAAGTCACTTCACAAGGTCACAAGGTTATAGGAACCGCAATAGTACTCAATATTGCATTCCACAAAGACGTCGTTGCTCGGTATTGCTTTAATATCTGGGAGACATTCGAGGAAGCTCGTGCGATCCATCATCAGTCAAAATACCTCTTTGATTCCATTGTCTCCTCTCCGATCAATTGCCCGGGCCTGACACTAAGAACACAACCGAGATGGCGTTTAACATGCGGGAAATGTGCCTGAGATGTCTACAAATTAGAATGCACGCTGAAGGTACAATATGGGCCTAGCTGGAAAGTTATCTCAGGATAGGTTCACATCGTAAAGTACCATATTTCTTAGCTAATATGATTCCTGTCATTTATACAACAGGCCCGCAATGCGGCCGTTTGCTCAATGGGACGTGTGCTTTATAGGGTCGCTTAGTCAAGGAATAAAGCTTGCTCTTAACCTTAGAATGTAATATTTTGGCTGGGGCTTTACGCAAAACAATTGTCGCACAAGGAGGCACCTCCTCTAGGTGAGAATAGTCATATAACGGTCGCTTCTCTTTGCTAGGGCTCGTCCTTCAGTTGTAGTTTTGATGTAGCCATACGTTAGGAAAGGTTCGAGGCGGGGGGAATGGCCTCCTTTTCTTGCCTGATTTCAAGAGAGCTATCGTAAGCTACTCTCTTCAGAGACATCGCCGTAACCTTTCGAGGTGATGGAGCTACCTGAGACGTTGTTACAATTAGTGTCCAATTTTGTGGGGACCCTTTTAGCCAGCCGTCCATGGAAAACAGAAGCCGAGCTGAGTAGAAGAAACATACTGGGGGCGAGGACTTTGTTATCATTAGACGATTCTCCTGAGACATCTCTAACTGAGCTCTGTTCCCACACCAGGCGCACTTTCGGTAATAGCAACACTAGTTTGACGAGATTGAAACAAGATGGGATTAAACACCCTTCTGGGTACGAAGCATAGAATAGATACATGAAGAATGACTTTTATTTTGTTTTAAGAACGAGCTGGCCCACTTAGTCCGAGTTTTACTGTTCAATATTTTGTCCTGGAGTTTATTCCGCTGAAAATTTAGGGTTTAAACCACCTCCTCAATAGAAGGTGTCACTAACAGAAAGGGCAGCAATTGAATTCACAAAGGTCTCCACAGGGTTCCGTGTGTTTCGTGTATTGTGTTGCATCGAGGATTAGAGATCCAACAACATTCCTTTGAGTCACTAGCCCTTGTAAGGGGCAGAAACATCATCGGCTACGCCGGATACGCCGGCTCAGGAGGTATACTCATTCCTAAGCAATGTTGTCTAGAAGCCTGCCTTTCCAGTTTTCAGTGTTCCCACGCTAATAGTGCATGGCGTCTCAGAATCTGGTTTGTTGGAACTATGATGAATGTAAATAAGCACATGGCTGTGTGATCGAATACTATCTGGGCAGCTAGCTTAGTGAAAGAAAACACCTCTAGTTATGTTGCCAAGTATAGCCAGTGTATAGCTTGTGGCAAAGCTCTTAGAAACAAACGAAGCTAGAAAGTTAAGCAAGCTGATCTTCCTCGATGGATACCTTACTTCACGCCACTGATTCGGCAAACTAGGTTTTGCAGTTCTGAAAATGAGCGTAACGTGATACAAGTACCATATAGTAAACACCACCACAATCGGCAACCCTCATCCGACCCGCTGCTTCTTGTAACATTGTCCTCACCTCGACAATCTAAAATTCTTGGAGACGACTTTGACTTGAACTAAGTGAAGTTATAGATATGTGCGCACGCAGTTCTCGATCGTCAGGTCGGAGCAGGAGGGCGAAAAGATGTATCAGGCCTACCTGGTCGAGCCGCATACTAACATCAAGGGCTTCCATGGAGACAGGAACGCTAAATAAACTGTATATTACACACTATTACATGCATCAATCCGCCTCCTCAAGGGAGAATGGAAAAGAGGACAAATTTGGTGGAAGCTCCAAGATCATCGCTCTAGACAATGCTGGTGGAAAAGATGACAGCATTGAAGGTTAAAAACCTGATCAGTTGACCTGAGTTGTTCGAGACAAAATGGAGCTAGAAGGAATCAATAGTATGGAAATTTATATGGCAATATCCCCAAATATCTCACCAATTCTCGGTTCCTGATTATTGGAGCCTGTTTATCAGTTAGCTCATGGGACTGCTCCAGTGAAGCTAGTGTCTGAGACGGAATATTTCGAAGTGCAACCGGTTCGGGAGTCGGAGTCTTAGATCGTGCTCTACCATCTTGTGTACTGACTGGGAAGGTAGCCGCATGGTTAAAGCGAGACTGTAGAATTTCCTCAGCATATTGACATAAGGTTGTAGAGTAATCCTCGATAGGATTCTGCCTGAGTGAGGATGATGCATACAAGAACAAAATAACCATGAACGCAAGTCCTGTGACAGGAACAGCGTCGTATGTCGGTCGCATCGCTGGCCCAGCTTCTCGGGATATAATTGACCCCATATTTTGTCTTGACAGTGGGAATAGCCTGTACCACCTTAACCGGGGCTCATTGTAGCCGTACCTTTCCACTAGATAAATACTGAAAGATTAAAGTCGATAGCCAGTTACGCCTATGTCTAGAGAGAGGTGAACCATGGTGTGGATGGATTGCTGCAGTCAATTCACTGAACGGTGTTATCGAGTACTTCTATGGTCATCTAGTATTCCATTTCCCTCCAGTGTTTTAGCTAGACTTAGAACAGAGTATATATTTGCGGGCCACAGCGTGAAACTGGAACCATGCCATGTTGGATGGACAGCCGACCGGCTGGGGCAGACCTAGTCCCAGGCAAGACCCAAATGTTATTAACACCATCTGCCACCTGATTAATGAGGTGGGGGCGCGGGGGAGGAGGGTGGGGTGAGAAAGAAAGGAAATAGGGAGTTGAGGAGTCTCATCCATTTCCGATCAAAACGATATCAACTTTGGCAGGAAGCCCAAGTCACTGTTTCAGAGTCGCGGCTTTGAGTGGATGAGCAATTCCGGAAACCACGACATGGACGGCCAAATGACAGTTGATTTACGAATGATCTGCCCCTTCGATCTTAGAGCTGCCTATTATTTAGGACCTGAGATATATTCAGGAAGTTGGCCTCCAGGAGATGAACTAGGCAGGAAACAATTCGAACCCAAGCCAAGCGGAAACAAGGTTTGCCTTGCTAGTGACCTCATAGATGAGACATAGCGTTATTCATGGTTCCAACGATCATGGTAGATGGGGGAATGTACGGACTATCTTGTCAAACCAAAGGCCCAACGTGTGGAACTTGTCATAGATATTGGGTAACTGGTGGTGATGTGGGGAGCCCCCTTGAACGGCCTGAAGGGGGAGCAATATAGATCATGCGAGGGCCTCTTAGATGGTAAAATGGCTGGCTGCAAATTGGGCAGCTAGCATCCTCACTACAAAGCCATCTATCGATGCATGGGGGGTGGAATGATCGCAAGGAAGAAGCCTATACGGCGAGGAGGGACCTAAAGTCTCCAAACAGAGCACACATTTATGGGAAGATTTCTACAGGACCGTAAGAAAAGTGTTGCAGCCGTGGTAGATACGGTACGACTTACTATCGCTCCACTCTGATCGTCCAAATGCGAAGGACATCTGCGAGAGCAACAGACCTCGTACCGTCAATCTTCCACGCTCTGTCGGATGTGGAACTTGCAAGTAATACCCAGACATTCTGGTATGACATTTTGGCCGAGAAGTGGGTCCAGCCAAAAACTGTATCTCCGCTCTTTTACACTATTTTATAGAAGCTCCAATCGGAAGAGCCGGACCAGGCGGGCAGGCATTTTAACGTTGCAGTATCTAAAAGAAAATGTAGTCTAGGGTTATGTAGTCTTGCGCCTCTCCTTGGCCACAGCTTAACTTACGACAACTGCAATTAAACAATCAATTCAGCTGCAGTTGTCTTACAACCTATATTTATCTAAGTACTCCTTTCCCACTTAAAGAGACAGACCTGTTTGCACAAGTAGATATTATGGAACTAAGAGAAAAGACCCCTAAAAGACAGCGTCATGGTAATATACCATAAAGTTAACATGTCCTGTTCTCTCTGTAAACCGCTTTGAGTTTCGTCACCATTCAGATATTAGGGAGAACCTGGAAAGCGAATGGGCCATTCCATCGGATCTAATGTTTCACTCGGCCACTCATTGGATAGAATCTGCCGAGGAATGTTAGGTGATAAGGTGGGCTATGGAACCTCAAGTCCAATGCGGGTGGCCAAGAGTCGGCTGGCGCAGATGGCCGGCCACCCGCAGGGTTGGCTTTGAGAATCAAGTACGATTAGAATGCTGGATCTTAGAAATCACATACTATGAAATGCAATCTTGATGACCCGCCTAGTTCGATCAAAGCTGACTGGAGATAGCCAGCGCCTGCGCCCGATTTATTTACCATAGGTGGTTTATTCTACGAAGAGAGAAGAAGAGAAGACACTCTAAGAGCGGTTCGAAATAAGGTGGGTTAAAAACTACCTTATTGAGAAGATAAACTGCGCGCTGACGATACGCTGGCTACCTGAGAATAAGTATCACTTTTATAGCCAGTGTTCCAATCTTTATATTACGGCGTCGGTTATAAAGAGAGAGTCGTGTACTGACACTTGGCGCCATACTGGAACTACACGCAGAAGACTTGCGAGCGGATTTTATACCTGTGTAGACACTGGATCTATCGGTTATATCTTACCTATGGTAATCTGCGTGACCAAGTATTGTTTTCTGGGTGTGGGTTGTGCTGGAAGATAGTTGGCGTCGGCAGCGTAGCTTTGGATTTAAGATAGATTAGTAGCTAGAATATTTAATATTGTACAAGACAGTGAGAGCTAAATAGTTCTAGTGATATTTATATTTCCTTAGTTGGGTACAAATCCCTACCGGATAGATAACTATCGATTGGCAGCAATTGTGGAATATGGGTCTTTCTGCCAATCTGGATAAACTCTCTGCACCTGATTAGACTCTCTTAAGTTACAGTAATATAAAGAATTGAATTTATGAAATAAGCGGCCCTCAGTAACTCTTTCATACTCTTCACGCTGTTATCTGTCTCATATCTGTTACAGCGTGTATAAGGCGGCGCGAGGATATATGGACTCCTTGGTAATTCCTTGTCTATGTATATAGAACCCTGTGCGACAACGACATAATCCGGGTCGGGATATAAATATAGGTTGGGGTCAACATTTTTAAATTTCGGCCTTATATTAATTTAGCATCAGAATGCTAATGTCTCACAGCTCCGGGATACATTTTACTGTTGTCATCCATTGTTTTTGCCTCCGTAAACGTAATTAAATACAACCGCCAGACTATATATGAAGGGAAGTCGACTATATACCAGATTCATTGAGTCCCGGATATAGAATCTATTTTTGAATTGTCTTTTCAGTCGTTTCTATGGATTATTTTGGTTAACACACTAGTTTCTCTACTTTTTCTAAATTGGAGTACTGCATCGTCTAGGAGAATCCACCCTCGGAATGGAGTGGAGTATGAATACTGTGATGGCACCCTACAGAAAGCAGGATGCAAAGGATTAGGAGGAAACTCAGACTATCTTGTTCAAGAGTTCAACCGTATCCCAACACCAGTATACAACATATCTGTAAAGCACAAAGAATTTGCAATCGAGGTGATGGAAAGGACTCTTCACACAGGTACCCGCCAGGTGTTGGAAGGTGCCTCACCTGGAAGAGGGATGTTCCCCTGCCTGCTCCATTCCACGAAAGTGTAATACAAATATTCAACACTAAACCCCAACGCCGGCCCCCCCAAAAAGAAGGTGGATTATGTTGACATCTTGTCCTGGTAGGTGTTATATTTAGCCACAGCCCGTCTTACCGATAACGCTCCTTGGGAGGACAAGACAGCAGAACATTCGGATGTCCAAAATGATCTAATGCTCGGTAGCGTGGACCATTAAAATACGCTACCAAGAAATCTCAAATTTGTTTTTCATTTCCACTGGTTTGTCCTCGTTCGCCCATGTCGGAGGAACTCGAATGTCCAGTTTCTGTGTATCGATAAGAAGATCTGCTTGTTGTCTCTGGGCTATAGTTCTTATTCTGTAACTCATCGATAGCATGTGAACTGACATTACTGGTGCTAGGGACTGGGGCATAGGTATGTGAACTGCTCTCTCGCACAGGATGTCCAGCTCCAGCTTGAATTGCGCCGTTATCAGTCACGCTACTAGTTGCAGAAAAAGCTAGATCGCCAGACCCAAAGTATGTTCGATCCTGTTCCACGTCAGCTGTGGCTCTTGTTGTACTGTTGGATTATAGAATGCAAAATATTACATTAGACTTATACCTGAATAGTCCTCTGCGAGGCAACCTTTCATAAGTGCTAAGGAGATGTTTCTCCCGCTCAGAGAGCGGCTAAAAAAAAGTGTAAGCAAGGATTACTCGTTGTCGTAAGGAATGATCTCACTTCAGAATCAGGGTTTCTGTCCTCCATTACATCTAGATTGGAGTTCAAGCCAGTATGAAAAGAAACAATGAGTTGGAGAACTACGAGAATCTGGAATGGACTATTTGCTGGTGTAGCTACTTGTGATGACATAATAAGCAGTTTGTCAATTACCTCATAACGATATCCACGACTGATAACCTTACACAGTGGGAGGCGCCTAAGAACATGCCCTTTAGGTCTATGAATTAGGAATCATCATCCCCAGGCGTCACAAATATTTCTCATTCATGCAAATATGACTAGATGGAGCCAAACTTATTACCTACTGTACATACAAATTATGTTTTCAGGGCTCCGGTTTTAGGTGTCTCGAGTAAAGTTGATCGGGCCCGCAAAATCGATTTTTGACGTTTAATTTCCTTACCGCTTTATCAACCGCCTACCTTTTTAAATTACTATAGAAAAATCACCTTTATTTCTTCAACTCTTGTACATAACTATGCCTCCCTCAAGGATTGGACTTGAGCTGTACAAGGCCGAGATTACAACTCTGTATCAGACAAAGGAATTAATGGATGCAATTCTAGATTATCTTCAGGAGTCATTTACTATTCAGCTCAGCAAGCGTACGCATGAAATACGTCTTCAAGAATGGGGTTTGCTATGCCAAGATCGTACAGTTGCTTTTGAATCCTGAAATACAGACACGAATGAAAATACTCTTCTTTTAGATTGGTCTTAAAAATAAAGCAATTCTTTAAGTTTTATATAATAGAGGAACAACTATAGCACCCTGTACGCTTAGATATTGATATGAATCTATACGAGACACGTGATCGCCTAGTGGCTTGGCCGGATCACCAACTCCTCTTCCCCTGAAGGCTTTACCAATTAATCGAGAGAGAAGCAGTCAAGATAGTTGATACAGTCGTCCATAGAATTGAGTATCTATCGGAATGGCATCCGGTCCTCAGTAGGCTACGTACGTGTAGCAGATACAGCACCATCTTGCCCATCTTTCCCCTGAGATCACAACAGATATGTATACCGCGCCTGGGAAAATCAACTCCGATCGGAGGTTGATCTTTTTACCTATTGGAAAGACATGTCTAGAATTGCTAATCCCAGGAGTAATCCTTTAGATATACTTTCTTTAGAAGCTGTCTCCTTATATCTATTGTACAGTATTTCTTAATCGAGTTTTAGTTCGTCGGCATAATCTGTAGCGCCAATGAGGAGAATATATTATACCTGGACCAAATTTTCTTTGTTCAGTAAATAGTTATATAAAGCTTGAGCCGTACGGGATTAAAATATATATATACAGGTCATCGATGCCTATTCTCGCTATATTACCTGGATCTACTATAGTATCACTGCTCCTACAGCTGTCAGTCTCGTGAATTAATTTCTAGATACTGTTGATACTGTACAACTGCAACCACAAAAGATTAGATCTGATTATAGCTCTGAAAGAGATTTTTTTAAAGATATATATCTATAATTCGTACATAGACTGGTGACTATATTCGATCTGGAATATTTATCGAATCTGAAAGCAACGTAACCGGCCAGCTCCTGTTGCTGGAAAACTATATATGCTCTATTATTATCCGGAAGGTGTAAGAGACTATAGAGATCCTATTACAGAAGTAGACTCTGGACAAACAACGGCAACGTGTATAGGAATTTGGTGAATAACTTCTACTTATCTGCTATACAGCTTCAATACTAATCAGCACTATAGATATTAATGAGTATCTACCAGCAGGAAATTTTTATTTCTGCCGTGCAGTATTACTGGGGATTGGCTTTGACCCTGAAAGCCCACCGCCACTTCGGCCAGGTAATAAGGCAGCTTCTTTTAGTACGATTTATTTAGAGCTAAGAGGGGTTATTAGCTTTTATATAGATCTATTGGTTAGGTCTTTTCTTAGCTTATCATCTCGACCAACAGGTGGCCGATATTGGAATCCAGAAACGGAATAATGTTGTACAAAGAAAAGTCTAAGCAGAGCTTTTTTCTAATAAGAATGGCTTTTCCTTCCGGTCCACAGTCACATATCTCGAGTTTCTTATACAAGTGTCAAAATGCCTCCTCCAGGGCTTACTTTATTGTGTGGAAACGGGTGAACTTCATACATCAACTGAATGTACAGACTGTGGTACAAGATCCTCCGAAGTTGTTGATTTAACTTCTTCTCCTTCACGTCCGGACTCTGTATTATTCGTATCACAACGGATTCCTGCCTTTCTTTCCCGTATATCCCAATCTCAACCCTCATTAGACCGACGTGGATCTTCTACATTGAGACAAACCCAGACTCCACGTCAATCATTCGCTCTTAAGATAATCATATCCTTTTATCTTATGACAATTGATGTACGAAATGGTCAGATCACTAGGACTCTGGATCAGATAGGTATAGTTAGCTTTTGATGCCTTGTACAGAAGATACTGATGTACAATAGAGCAGGTCAAAACAGCAATTCCTGCTCGTACAATAGACTCGTTGCATGATCTTATTCATCATGATCTTGTGATAAATATGAGCGAAAGTATCCAGCAACTGTATGACCTACGCAGTGATGATGTTTACCGTTTGGCAACTAGTATCAAAGGAAATTCTCCAATATATCTAAGCATGATCATGGACAAACGGCAGGCTGCTAAAGATCTTCTTTCAAAATGGTTTGATTCTCGTATAGCTATCGGTGGGAAGGAGTACATGATCCACTTGGTCATTGAACGGATTATTACCTCGGGCAAAGAGGATATTGAGGAGGTTAAGATCAAGAAAGAAAGGAAAAGTACTCCCAGTACCGAAGAGGATAGCAGCACTATACAATCAGGTCTATATACACCATCTGAGAGATTTTCTGAGGCGGTACAAGAGCCTCTAAAACGCTCAGCAAGTGTGTCCTCTTCAGCTTTTGATGAGACTCCCTATCGGACGAGAAGAAGGCATGCTGTTGATGAACGAGATATGGATCGGATTTGGGGGTGTAGTCCCTTTACTAGTAAAGATTAGTTTTTGATTGCTTAGATGTACGGGTGTCTAAGGCAGATCAATAATACGTAGTGTTGTTATCTACACCTTAAGAGTTCTGTATAGCCTTACTTTCTGACCACAACAAACACCACCACCATCATCAGCATCTCCATTACCATGTCTACGTACATTTACAGGGGATAAAATGACTGAGCTTTCATCTCTGAATTACTTGTCCGACTTTCTATGTACTAACTCATCACTTTCATGTACAATAGCCCTCCTACCCACAACCAGCGTCCGTCCGTTCCTGCCTTTACCATCGGAGGATGGTTTCGCCACATGTACACTAACCTTCCTCCTGGCCGAAACCCAGTACTGTCTACGGGTAGGCTTGACCTTCACGCCCCTTGTATACATACGGACGAGGGACGCTGTTTGCTCTTTTCTCTTCCCGGAGAGAATATAGAATTTATTAGCGGCAGGATAAGACTACGTCAAACCCAGATATATCGGCCCTTACACGTCTATTCCCTACTTATTTAGTCTCGTTGATACCCGTTGGCTATACCTTGTGCACGTTGCCGCAGTGTACATGGTAGGAGGGTATTTCCCGATTACCGCCAGGTACGAGGCGCTTGCCGCGGAGCATGCGCCAATTTCAAATGGCCTGATGAAGCCAGTCAGTGCTCTGTATGAGATGAGTTGTGGCATAACATAAGTGGTTTAAGAGAGGGGCCCCAACTAGGGGGTTTAGAAGTCAGCGTACGAGGGTTATTCGTTCCTCTCAGGACGATCCTATCGATCTTGATACTGAAGTGATTGATCTGGATTCTAATAAGCCAATCAACTTGGATGAGGATCCGGACGATAATGACTGGCCAGAAATTGAATAAAGTAAGTACATCTTTCCATTAGTTTTGCTTTGCTTTGCTTTATATCACACCACCACCTGCCTCCCTAGCCGTACAGGGTTTATGTACGGCACCTGAATAAGGCTTGCACCTCTACGTGTTGTTTAGGACTAGTAGCCGGATGGTGAAACTGAGCAAGTCATGATCTGCCGGCAGAAATTGATAAGAAATCGTTTTTGTGGAGGCCGCTAAAACCGGCCGTAGGCAGGTTAGGGAGGCAGAACCCGCTCTGGGTATCAGATTCTGAGATCAGAGTCCAGCCAATTTTAGAAATTTCCATTGGGACTCTACTATCAATTTTTAAGACTGTAATAAGGCGTCATATGGAATAGGGATAGGTAGGTGACAAAGGTATATAGCTACACGGAATGACCAGGGAAGGTCAAATGCATTAACTACCCGATGTCCAATAGGCAACGTGGAAGTCGAACACGTCGCTAAATATAACAACGGCGAAACTGTCAATATCGTATTCAGCAGCCAGCTAAATCCCCAGCTTCCGAGAACTTAGGAAGGCTATAGATAACCTATTCAGTAAGCGGGACCGTCATATATGCCAGTCGGCCACTGTATTTTACAAAAAACTAGCACACTCATGAATCATGATCATAACGTCTCAACAAGCAAGCATCTAGGGGATATAGGAAGGACTGTATAGCTTATTGTAGAGGACTACTCTATATATTCTAGAAGATCATGTCTTCACAATGTATAAGTTCACAGCTAAAAGGACGCTCTATGTGGATACTGCTTTGATAACACATAAATCGGAAGGTTATTTTGTCTACCATCGTCCATATTTATTTTACTTAATCATTTGCCTGTGGGATACAAATCATCGGAATGTATGATGCTTACTTCTACTATTTGCTAAACCGACCCATAAATTCGACGCAAACAGCCGCTACCGAAAATGATGAAATGTATGCTCAAATTTCTTTACCTCAGTATGATATATGGAAGTGAATATAGAGCACTCCAACAAATGCTACAGCTCTTTATATTTGTTAAATTTCATAAAGTATGTACCTAGAGGACCTGATGGGCTAACAGCTATAAATGCGAAGGCTTTTACGATGCCACTGAAGTAAAAATGTTAGGTTTGTTTTCTGGGGCAAGGGATATTGTATGACATTGTCGCCTGTCTAGAGCACTTTTTGGTAGTGAAGAAATTTGATATTCTGAAAAACTTAAATAATAGTTCTTTTTGCTCTCCTTGAACACGGAATACAACACCCTGGCCTCTATCAATCAACTTATTATTCACTATATCTTTCACAATCAATCAGGTTTTGATCCGCAAGACCGCTCTTCATCATAATACTATTTATCAAGACAGCTCTAGCTACAGTCATCGCGTTCTCTATGTTGAGCACATGTGCATATGTGCATATGTGATAGATTCTATTGATATTTATATGGCTACTACTTGCACTGTATGATTACCTCTCATTTATACGCCTCTTACCAAATATCCCCTAAACCACTTTACTCCCTATATTGTTTCAATGTGCTTGATGTGCTGTAGCTGGTGAGTTAAAACCGGCTTGATTGCACTCAACTATCAAGGTCTATTACTGCGTTTTAAAGGAAGGTTGCTTCTCACGGGAGATTCTAAGAGAAAAGGAGCAGCATTTAGTCGAATCGTATGTACTGTCATCTCGACCTCCAGCCTCAGTCAACAAGCATACAGGCTGATCGTTTCCGAATGGAGGACTTGTGATAAGAATTTAATATATATGCACCGGTGTATTAGAGGGGGATATTCACCTTTTACCGATCTATCTTGCATATTTATGCTAGAACACACACAGCAGCGATAGGGAAAAACTATATTTCTCCCCCTTTCCGGCCGAATGTATTTAGTGTAGTAATCTGGGTAGAGGTCGGCACTTACGGCGGGTTTAAACGACCGCTTCGCAATATCAGTCTCTGCCGACAGAACTTTAGTGTCTAGCCCCCTGGCTAGCTTACTTGCTGAATACGGACACACCGTATAGTTAGTTGCATTGTATATCGATCAGCCTATCCTAAGCCCAGTGGCCTTGGAGATACGTAGCCCTCGTGGAGATACTACGTACAACAGGAAGGGAAAGCTGATTGAAAAAGCTTTTCAAAGCCGAGATGGATGCGATGGATTGCAGCGGGTGGAAGTGCGTATCCCGTGATGGCTCTTTTTGTTGGCAAGTTAGGCGAGGACGGGTGTCACCTATCTAAAATCATAAGGGGCGATTAGTGAAATAGACTGCTGGTCCTCAATTCCTGTTGCGATTAAGTTAAAACAAGGCTTGGTACTTTTTTTTTTCTGAGGACAAAGAAAACAGGCATTGTTCATTGGATAAATGTGCACATCAGTGGAGATATAGTTCAGTCAGGTGATACCCTTCGACGTTTCAATTTCACTCTTCTAGGGAAGGAAGACCGAATATAGGGATGATCCCCGCATGTACTCGTCGATTATTGTCTTACATAAATACAGCTGACAACTAATGTTTTAAGCAGCGTAGTTTAACGCATCTTTCGGACGGCCCGGTCAGGATCAATAAACTCATGATCGAACAGACTGACACGATGAGGCAATTATCCACTAGCGAAGTTTCTACATACGTACTGACTGAGGCAGTAGATCAGAATCTCTATGACAAAACGAAGGCTTTCTTTCGTCATCAAGCATATATCAAGCCAATGGACGCACGTATGGATACAGTGCATCCGCACGGGCTTGCCCTGGCAGCTTCGTAGGTCTGTCCTGCGTCTGCAGCCGTCCCTCCAGTGCTATGTAACCTAATGCAACACGATCTTGGAGCTCGAGCCAATGGCTGTGCAAAGTAGGATTAAACCCAGTTTCCAGCAAGCCAAGGACCAAGCTGCTGCCCCCAAGTCACACTAAGCCCAGTCATGAGGAGCGCCCCCTTGGATCGAAAAGGCAGTATCAGTGGCTGGATTTGTATTCCATGATGCGACGTAGTAAAGTTAGAATGTTATAGGCTAGGCAGCTGTTGCGTACTTTCTGCATGAGACAGCAGAGCTACTAGCAGAATGGTCCCTCGCGGCCGCGTAAATGTCTCACATACTTGGGTCGTGCTATCTTTGGCAGCTTTAACAAAGGGGGGCTTGGTAAGTAGAGAAGAAACAGCAACGTACCAAAAAGGGTGTGTTATACACGCCCACACCTATAATTCAGGGAGAGCTAGACATGCAGGGGTCTACCGAATCACATTGGTGACGCATGACCGATCAACACTCCTGGGCTCGAATGATCGACTGAAGGTCAACGTTGCGTCTGACGACACCCCTCCATTGTAGTATATGCAAGCCCTCCTTTGCTTGAGTCATACTGCTAGGCTTAAACTGCGACTGCATCTCTAATCGCGCCTTAACCGTTCGGGCGGGTCGAACCTACAGAAGAAGAGCATTTCAGTTAGCTGAAAAATAGATAGGAATTTGAGAAAGATACGTCGTTTTGTGAGAAAAACAACAATTTCAGTAACAAGAGAGGGTTGTTGGAGTAGTGTACAACTATATGGGGGGAGGGGGGGGGGGGGTCTAGGTGTCATCCTATTTTTATTTTTTATTTCTCTTTCCAACTTTTTTAGTCCTCTTGTAAACAAGTAGTATACATCAAACATCAGAAATCGATTGGATTTCAGATCCAGTGGCCATTATTGGATACTAACAATGGACTAGCGGGGCTCAAATCAAGGAATCATTCAGCACCACGGACATGCAGCACTTCCGAGATTATTAGTATTGATATTAATATTAATCGGATAGTACTATCTAGGTATTTTGGAATGACCCAGTGTGGGGGTCAGTGATCAGTGTGATGGTGGTGTGGAAGTCGTCTGATCGCTCCGTCGAGTGTGGGTGACTTAGGGCTTATCACACATTTATCTCTGCCTAGAGACGCTCCGATAACTATAGAAAATGCAAGGCAAGGTATCAATCATATTTCTTAATGAAAGATGACATCTCATCGAGTGGCAAAGTCGTATATTGAATAGCATACAGAGGTGGGAGTCGGCAAAGTCTCGTTATAGACTTTTTATTAGCATCCTAGTCAAGTCGCACCGGCAGCTGAAGATCGACTGTGCGTGCCGAATTGCTCGGATCTGGGGTCACAACTAAGGGGATCTTCCATTTCAGATACCTATCAGCTGGCGAGGGAATGACTTGCAGCCTAGCCGGCCGCTAGTGCTGGCACTAAATCCATCACACTTGAACCCCCTTCCAGTTATCAACCAGCTTGACCCTCCCAGACAATCAACTGTTAATGGATCCAGTGGAAAGCGGTTTCAACTGCGCCCTTGTCGACAAAAGATTCAACACCCTCTCGATTGTGAATCAACACCGGGCGCTCTCCATGACGACTGGCGCCCTTCTTGGTTAGTCTGGTCGCATTCGATGTGAAGTCGAACGGTCTAGGTCAGCCGATTTTGCCGCGTGTGGTTACAACAGGTTTCTCCTCTGATGGTATCAGTCATCGGTGACCCATGTGGAAGTGTAAGGCTCAGCTTAAAAGCGAGTACACAACCCAATCCAGTTTACATCTCTACTGTGTATATAAGACGCGACTACTTTCCCTGTTGATCCCAGACGATGTGCTGGAGGGCTGAATTTTCGCCGAGGACTGCCCAAACTGACCCCGTGCACACACACTGAAAGATTATTGCTTCTTTATCTCCCTTTGGCACATCGGTACTCACGGCACCTTGGATACAATTTGCCACTACGCTGCATTACACTGTACTGAATATCCTACGATGTTTAGTTTGATATGCATTGTCGACCATTGAATTCCCTTCGCTTCTTGAATCCGAGTGAGATGTGTCATTAAGTTGAATCCCTGCTAGCCCCGAATTCCTACTAGCGTCCGTCGCTTCTGCGGAAACCCAGTCCATCATTCACCAAAAGGGAAATTTATATTGGAAATTGAAGGTACTACTGTCAGCCTTTGAGCCAAAAGACCGCAAGTCGATAAACTTTGAAGGGTTTGGAAATTTTAGAACAAACTATCCTAAATGTGAGTAGAGACTTGGCTTTTCTTTTTGGTTTGTTTGTTTCATCTCCCTTTCCTTTCCTTTTTTGGTGGGCCTCCCAGTCAATGACACCGTGCCGCGCTTTGCCAATTTAATCCCTCGCAGATGACCGGGGGTGGGGAAGTAGAAGTGGGGAATGAGAAGGAGTGGATTCCCATCGTTACCATTCCCGTACCGCCCCCGTACCGTCACTTGGCTTTTGCCCCTCCCCATGACGCCATTTTGGTTGGTCTTTCCCCGCAAGCTAACGCTTGCATAGAGTTCGTCGTTCCATGGTTGGTTCATTGAATTTTCAGGGGAAATTTTTATCATTTTCGTCTTTTTGTTGACCCAAAAAAAAAAAGAAAAGAAAACAACAAAAGAAAAGGCAAAGAGGAGTGAGACCGACACCGAAACAATTCATACCTCTCGCATGATTCGTTACCGGTTGAGGGGTCGGGTAGACGTCGATCCGGAGTACGTACGACGACTGACTTTCTGGATCGTTGAATCGTCCCACTGCGGGTTTTGGTAGACACCGAGAAAAAAAAAAAAAAAAAAAAAAAAAAAAAAAAAAAACGAGAAAAAATGGGAAAAAAAAACCCAAAAAAAAAAAAAAAAAAAAAAGGGAGAAGACACAAATACAATATAAACCCTTCAATGGCTCTTTCTCCACGATCCTCTGTCTCCGGCTCTTCTTCATCCCCTTCAGTCTATCCTTCGTCTTGCAGTTCACTCCATTCTCCACCATTACTTAGTGGTAAGTGAAGTGTGGAATCCTTCCCCTCTATCTCTTCCAAGAAAAAATTAATATTTTTTTTTCTTCTCTTTTGTTCTGGTGTGTTTTCCCTGTCTCGCCCCGGATCATCTGATATGTCGCTTGTCCCTGTTTCAATTTCTTTCATGATGGTCTGGTCCAATAATTGCTTTGTTTGCCTTCTCCACATTATTGCCTTACCAGAGGGGGGCCTGACTTGACTTTCCAATTGGCTTCAATTTCTCACTTTGCTGGCATTCTCATCCCTTCCCCACCTGACACGTGTGGCATGCCTGGTCTACAACTTTCTCCCGCTGATTCATACTGATCGCGTGTTCCACAGCCAATCTCTCATCATCGTCGTGGTCGCCGCCTTCTCATCGTCGTTCAACTGTTTGTGCTCAAGACCAGCTGGAAAGCTTAATTGCTAGACACGGTCACCCCACGCGTGTCTCGCTCTCATCCTTGGAGGAATTAACGGCCACCACCTCCGCATATAATCCTCCCTCCTCCCGCTCTCCGTCGCCGCTCTCAGAGACCACCGATTCCTTAGAGACTCTCTCCCTCTCCACATCCGCCTCCAGGCCAATTCCGATCCCTAAGCCGTCGTTCCACACCTACCAGGACGACCTCCCCGTCACTCCTTTGACAGGCCGATTCGACAAGGGCTATTATTTCGCCCATCGTGACCAGGCTTCAAACAAGGCCCGAGGCAAGCCGACTCATAGAAGTCGCCAACATCCTCATCGTTCATCACATACGTCAGCCAGAATGCGTTCGGATAGTTCCACATTCTACGCACCGGTGGTGTCGCCGTCCATGTCTCCATCCGCGCGTCCTTCCTCTCCTGAACCGCCTCGTCCTCGGGCTCAGAATCCGACTAAATCGGTTCCAGCCTTTCATCTTAGCAACCTGCCACGGTTTCACCCGGCCGTCTACCAAGCGTCGGGCAACTCCCAGGGACAACCTCCATCGCCGCGTCAACCGCGGCAATCCTCCTACCGCACATCCTCGGGCTCTCGGGACACAATGTGGCAGTACCAGGAATTTGTGGAGGGCGTGACCCTGTCGAGGACCCCTTCTCGGCCGCTCTCTCCGAGTCCCTCCGCCCCACGTTTGGACCCCCTCTGCAGCCCGGGACCTGTCACTCCCCTCGTTCTAGAGGAGGCAAGTGGCTACCTTATCTCTGGCGCAACCAACTCGTCCCCTTTTACCTTGCGGGACAACCAGTCCGGTCCGGCACCGGATTTGGTGGACCGAATGATCACTCGTGAGAACGAGCGAGCCCGTCAATCGGTCAAGAAGGGCGCCAAGACTCGCTGATGGCATGCGTCGTCCGGTGGAGATCTACTGCCCAGAGTCTGTCGCTAACCCGTCGTCTGCCCTGCTCGCTGGTTGATGGCCTCGAAACGTCACCCGCCAGCGGCATTTTCTTTTCCACATCGACTGCCGAGACTATAGATGATCTCCAGAGACCTTAAAAAGACAGCTTTTGCATGTACTACGACCTGTGTATTTTATACCCCATATAGCCTTTACATTCTACTCTTTTCTTTGTCCTGTGTTGCTACCATGATCATTCATATTTATTTTTTGATATTCTTACGATCTTCACACATTTTTGTTACTTGTCATGTTCTGGGTACTTGCAATTGCATTACCAACATCGAACAGAGCCAGACTGTTTAACCCGGTTTAGAATGAATTTATGACCTCGAAATCCATACTATGGGGGAAAGAGAAGGAGCGAGCACCGTTCTTAAGAGAAAAAAAGAAACATGATAAAACAAAAGCAAAAACAAAGATAAGAAAAACCAAGGGGAGCGGCCGATGCATATTGCTTCGCCACTGAATTACTCTTGTTCTTTCATATATTTTTCTTTTATTTTTTCTTTTTTATTTTTTTTATTTCGACAAGATATCGGAAAATATATTTTGGGCTTCACAGCCGATGTATAGACAATGCATGCTCAATTCATACCAATATCGCGTCAATAACGACGGCTACATATTTCCTATTTATAAGTAAAATATCTCTCTCGATGATATGTATTGTCCATGTATACTGTACGTATGCAAGACTTCTCCAGTTATTATTGTTACATCTCGGGGTTAAGACGCCAAGTCCGGGAGGCTTGGCACGGGTAAATAAGAACAGGAGACCGGAGGTGCACCCTTCCTCCCCGACCGAGTTTTGCGGGGCAGCACTCCAAACGATCGGATCTTCAGATTCGACCTCCCAGTTCTCTTTTCTCTCTTTTCAATGGAGACCTTGTTGTCCACTACAAGTCCCTAATCGCATCCTTGATATGCTCTCATCCAAAAGTCGATCGCATCAACGGATGGAGACTACGCAACGTCGCTAACATCGCCCATCGCCTAATCCGATAGCGGAACCCCAAAAATTATCTTTGCGAGCCTTGACTCGTGCAACGCTCAATTCCCTGCGCAGACACCGCAATTCCGGATAATTGTCGCCCAGCGGTACTAGAGGGGAGGAGATACATATAACCCAAAATGTCGACAGCACCATCGTCGTTACAGACACCAGCCGCGTCGTCAATACCCGAGCATCAAACACCTCAAAATATGGCCGCAAGGGGAGGAGATCCAGCTCCAACTACAGATTCGAAACGTAACTATAAGGGCTTTGTGGCTGGGGTGTTCTCTGGAATTGCAAAGCTGAGCGGTATGTTTCCTCCGAAAATGTTATCGGAAGAGACTCTCTGGCCGCTCCATTGTGATGTTTACCATGGCTAATTCGTTCATCGTGGAGTTTAGTCGGACACCCGTATGTGATATTATGTGATATTTCTTTTACATCACGCGCCACGCGCCTTTGTCCTGCGAGGATATTGACCTAGTGTTTGGTTTAGATTCGATACGGTCAAGGTCCGCCTACAGACGAGTAAAGATGGGCACTTCAAGGGACCGTTAGATTGCGTACTGCAGACGGTGCGGAAAGAGGGTGTTAGTGGATTATACAAGGGAGCGACACCGCCGCTGGTCGGATGGATGGTGATGGACTCTGTGTGAGTTTCGTTTGGCCGTTTGCTACATCTGAAGCGGGTTGGACGCTGACTAGGGATTGCAGCATGCTTGGCTCCTTGACGTTGTATCGCCGGTTGCTCCTCGAGAACGTATTCTCTAACCCCGAGATTCGCCGGATAACACCATTTGCCAAATACCAGCCTGATCTGCACACATTACCCAGCTTTGGTCATGGAATTGCAGGAATCTTGGCCGGAACGACAGTCAGTTTTATCGCCGCGCCTGTCGAACATGTCAAAGCGCGGCTTCAGATCCAGTATGCTGCCGACAAATCGAAGCGCATGTACAGCGGGCCGATCGATTGCTGTCGCAAGATTGTAAGTAACCATGTGTCGAATGTGAGGTCGGCATGTCGCTGACCCGGGGCAGTTTCGCACGCATGGAATCTCCGGCTTATATCGTGGCCTGTGCGCCACGATATTCTTCCGTTCCTTCTTTTTCTTCTGGTGGGGATCCTACGATGTGCTATCTCGACTGATGCGGGAGCGGACGAGCCTGTCCACCCCGGCCATTAACTTCTGGGCCGGTGGTATCTCGGCGCAGATCTTCTGGATTACCTCGTATCCGTCCGACGTGGTGAAACAGCGCCTGATGACTGACCCAATGGGTGGTGGCCTGGGCGACGGGCAGAGACAGTTCCGGTGGTGGAAAGATGCTGCGGTGGCGGTCTATCGGGAGCGCGGGTGGAGAGGATACTGGAGAGGGTTCGTACCCTGTTTCCTGAGAGCATTTCCGGCGAATGCGATGGCCCTGGTTGCATTTGAGGGTGTGATGCGGTGGCTGCCTTGAAGTTTGTTCGGCAGCCGGTCGCGATATTACTCGTTGACGTACAGGAAAAAGCATAAAAAGGGAACTACATTGCATTGTACATACATAATATACATAGACTATACCAACATGGAAATATGACTGACTGTGATTTTTTTAATGGAAAGAAAGAGAAGCTCCAGGTAAAGAGGAAACTAAGACATGAATGTAGGAGGCATTCTTGAAACGGGAGAGTAGGGTAGAAGGACAACCCTGTAGGCTTTCCGCTTTCGGGCATTGCGCTGTGTTCCCCATCATCCAAAAACAGCGGAGAAACTTCTTACTCTGTCCAATTTCTGGACGCAACTGGTCGCAAAGGCAAGCCACCGAGATGGAGTTGGAAAGAAGGAAGGCGGAAGAAAAAGGGTCCCGACCGAACCAAAGAAAATTGGGTCCGTGTGTCTTTTTCCGGAGAGCTTCACTTCGATTATCTCGCCTGCTCATCATCTCCGCTCCTCTCCGGAGACTAAACCTGTACCCGGAGAGTTGAACTTTTTTTTTTCTCCTTTTCACACTCTTGATCAGATTCACTATGTCAGGGAATGGGCTCATGATTGATTTTATTGCTGGCTAGCGAGGATTCGCCGGACTACGACTGTCGATCCCAGAGTGACCACGTACGCACACCACTCCTGCGCACATCCCACATCACCCTCGATCACGCCCTCGCCAATCCTCCCACGGTCTATACCAGGCCATCATGGCCGTCGCACGCCCAATGCGACGTACAAGTCCTATCACCTTCCTCCTCGCAGCTTTGCTAGCCTTCGGATTCCTCTTCTTCCTCCTCACCCCTTCCTCCTCCTCCTCCGCCGCCATCACCACCACCACCGGCGACACGTCTCAGCACCGACGACAAGACGCTGCAGACCACCCTCTCTCCCCTCCGACAAAGCCCTTCCTCAAGTCCCAACCCATCCGCAATGACGGCCACGAAGCCCCTCCACCAGTCGTCCACTACGACCTCAACCAACTAACAACAACCAGCGACTCCGCTCAAAAGGGCGAACGAGTGCTAATTCTCACCCCCCTAGCCCGCTTCTATCAAGGCTTCTGGGACAACCTCGTGCAGCTAAACTACCCCCACGAGCTGATCTCCCTCGGCTTCATCATCCCCAACAACAAAGAAGGCAGCACAGCCATCACGGCCCTCGAAGCCGCCATCACAAAGACCCAGTCGGGCCCCATCCCCTCCCGTTTCGCCAGCATCAGCATCCTCCGCCAGGACTTCGAGCCCCCGCTCCAATCCCAGGACGAAAAAGAACGCCACAAACTCGCCAACCAGAAGGCCCGCCGCGAGTCCATGTCCCGAGCCCGCAACTCCCTCCTCTTCACCACCCTCGGCCCCGCAACCTCCTGGGTCCTCTGGCTCGACGCCGACATCGTCGAGACTCCCCCCTCCCTAATCCAAGACCTAACCAGCCACAGTTACCCCGTTATCGTCCCCAACTGCTACCAGCGCTACTACAACACCGAGCATAAAAAAAGGGAGGTCCGGCCCTACGACTTTAACTCGTGGATCGATAGCTCGAACGCCCAGGCCCTGGCCGAGAGTATGGGGCCCGATGAGATTCTCCTCGAGGGATACGCCGAGATGCCCACGTACCGGACGCTTATGGCCTATCTGGCCGATACGGAGAGTCCCAACCCCCGCCGGGTCATTGAGCTGGATGGCGTGGGCGGCACGGCGTTGATGGTCAAGGCGGATGTGCATCGTGATGGGGCGATGTTTCCGGCGTTTCCGTTTTATCATCTGGTTGAGACGGAGGGGTTTGCGAAGATGGCTAAGAGATTGGGGTATGGAGTTTTTGGGTTGCCGGATTATTTTGTGAGTTTATCCTTTTCCTTTTCCCTTCCCCTTTTCTTTGGTTTACTTGTGGTTGGTGGGGTTTTGGTTTGCTGATTGCTTGCGTGGGTAGGTGTATCACTACAATGAATGAGTAAGGGGAGTTTCTAGATGGTCGTATGTTGATTGATTGCATCCGCGCGCTGTGCGCAGGGGTTTGAAAACATTTACTGGCTTTGGCTACTTGGCATTCGTTTGCTGTTTTTATTCTTGCTTATTTGATGGCTGGGTGGGTGTTGGCTGTTCTTGTATTAGGTGGTCTGCGTAGATGTATGGAATTAAGGACCGTTTGGACCCCGTGTCTTCGTCTATGTATTGCACGAGGCGCAATTGATATTATTTTAGATTCCATTACATACATACATACATACATACGTGCGATATAGCTTTCATACTGGGATGCAGATGGATAAATATCTTTTAATAGATTGGGTGCAGTCCGGGAGGGGAAGATGTAGGTTAGGTTCCGATTTTCGAGGAAGAAGAGTGTTGACTGTGAATCCAACGATGGGGATCACGATTTTGCCTAGTCCCAGGAGATACTAAGTCCCGTGTTAGCAATCTGCACCAAATACGTAAATGAAAGGAAGGCAGGATGAAAAAGTAGGAACGTACGCAAGCATTATCCCCGCCCCAAGCGCAACAGCCAAAAACTGCACAATAGTCTTCTTAATCTCGACCTTCTTGTCCTTGCCCGTCTCCAACAACTCTGGGATAACCGACACTGTCCCCACGTAAAGGAACGTTCCGGCCGTAAACGGCAGAAGCATGTCCCCCCACATCAGACTGGTACCCCAGAGACCTTGCGCCGCGGTGCCCTCAACAGCTGCAGAGCCATGACCACCGCCAAGCTCCTGCACGGCGATTCCGATAAACGTGCCCAGGAACGCGCCGATGGCGGTGACGAACTGTGCGCCCATGGCCTTCTTCTTGGAGAAGCCGGACTGGATGAGTAGGGCGAAGTCGCCTACTTCGTGGGGAATTTCGTGGAAGAAGACGGCGACGGTCGTTGTTGCGCCGATTGTGGGGGATGCGTAGAAGGACGAGGACATGGCCAGGCCGTCGGTGATGTTGTGGGTGAAGTCGGCGATGAGGTTGAGGTAGCCGCCTAGTTTGACGCTGGGGTTGATCTCCTTTTCGGGCTCTGCGGCGGGCTTGTGGGTAGTAGTTGGTTTGCGCTGCTTGAGCTCGCCGGATGGGGCGTCCTTGGAGCTGCCGGTTGTTACGGCTATGGATTCGTTGGGGTGGCTGTGGCTGTGGCCGCGGGAGTGGGAGTGGTCGTGGCCTTCGCCGCCGGTTGCGATGCGGAGGGTCTTGTCCATGGCTACGAAGGTGAAGAAGCCGACCATGATACCTAGGCCGAGAAGGAGGTTCCTGTTGGGTTCGACCATGACGAAGCGGACGTGGTCGGGGGAGTCTTCACCAAGGAAGATCTCAGGGAGCAGGTGGAATAACGTGTCACCCAGTAGGCCGCCCACGGCGAAAGCGACCATGACAGACAGGGATGAGGGGTCGATGTTGGGTGGGCATAGTGCTAGAAGGAAGTCTGCGATGCTGGTCAGTATGATATGTACTATGCTGATATACACAGCAGGACGCACTGGGAGGTCCGGAAATATATATGGTGGCCAGAATTGCGTTCACAGCTGGGCTACCAGGGAAAAGGACGGAGAAGATCCTCGCTGTCAGGCTGGTAGTCTGGGGACTAGTGGCGCGCTTGTGCTCGTTGAGCGATTCCACGAGCGGACAGTTCTATATACTTGTTAGTAACTTGTAGAATATTTCAGATATGCGCCGATTGTCGTGGTGCAAACAGGGGAGGGAAACCCCAGAGAGCTAAACGATTGTTTCATGTTTACCTGCAATTCATCCTCTATCTGCCCTACTGACAGCTCTCCGACGGGGATCGCTTCTTTGGCAACAGCTAGTACAGTGAAAAGAAATAATCCGGCAGCCAGCGCAAGGCCGATCCTACGCGCTGGGGAGAAAAGCCGAGCCATTGCAGCGAAGACAGCGATACACGACCAGGAGAACAGATGTCAAGTAAGCCGATCGTCGGACCCTTAAAAGATGGGATTTGATTGATGTCCACTTTATCGGCGAACCAAACAAACACGCCAAGACCGTCAATGCAAACATCCAACCTTTTCGGAGAAATCGATAAGATTAATTTTCACATTTCTTCACCTTGATAGATCAACTTACTTGAAGCACACAAATCGCTCAAGATGGGAAACCCAAGACAGAAGAAGAAGCTTAGATCTTCCATGCCTAAACAGAGGCCCAAGGGGTCTCGTGTTTTGAAGAATGGCAAGAAGAAGATTAATATGCTGGGAAATGCTATCATCGCCGAGAATTGGTAAATTTCTGAAGCCCGGGAAGGTCGCTGCGAGGCGCGTAATGCTAACGTAGGCGTTCGCAGGGACCGGAATCTAACCCTCACCCAAAATTATCGTCGCCTGGGTCTTGTCCATCGACTGAATGCTCCTGCCGGTGGTTCAGAGAAGCGTGCGTCCAAAGATGGCATTGAGGCAGTTCCCGAGGATTCTCTTCACATCAAGAGCAGCGCTGAAGCCGCTACTAAGAACATTGGGCTAGGAGAAACCAAGGTCGAGCGCGATCCCGAGACTGGAAAGATTGTTCGCGTCATTCACCCCGAAGAGCACGAGATGATTGAAGTAGCTGGACGAAAGGTCCGCAAGTCAAACCCGCTTAACGATCCTTTGAACGATTCATCCGATGACGATATGGAGGTCTCCAATTCGCAAAAGAAGAGGTCCACAAATATGGTTGTTCAGCAACTCGAACGCCAAGCGGATAAAGAGGGAAATGCCGTCAAGGCCAAGAAACCGCGTCACCTGAGTCAGAGAGAAGTGGAGTGGGTTACAAGGCTGATTGAACGTTACGGAGACAACATCTCCGCAATGGTTCGCGACAAGAAACTGA
The DNA here is from genome assembly GCF_009176365.1 of Aspergillus alliaceus. NCBI lineage: Eukaryota > Fungi > Ascomycota > Eurotiomycetes > Eurotiales > Aspergillaceae > Aspergillus > Aspergillus alliaceus. The sequence continues at coordinate 90,353 of NW_022474767.1, forward strand.
ACCCGATGCAGCAGACCGAAGGTGACTTGAGGCGGAGGATTCGCAAGTTCAAGGAAAGCCAGTCATGAGGAGATCTGTTTGTTGCATTTTGTCACGGCGAGTTTGGCGTTTTATGGTTAATTTTGGATAAAAAGTATGTTTCTGTCTGGGTTCTGTTCGATCATATCTGGGGTGGTCTGCTAGCCCTGTCGTCCGAAGTCGTGTCATACCATAGAACCACTATACATTGATGTCTGCCATCGATATCCAATGATAATCTGAACATATTGATAAGAAATGCATATACACAGATTTTTGTGTTTCACAGTCGTCAGTATGAGGCCGTAGGGTTGGTAAGCAACTAATTCACACATCTACTGAGACGAAGGTATACGAGTTCTACAGCCTGTGTTTGTAGCATTATTAAAACGCATGCCCTCAATGCAGCATATCCCAAAGCTCTCTACTCCCCGTCACAAAAAGACCTGACACACCAACAGGCACTCACATAACCCTAAACTTCTCCATCTACTATATCACCCTACTTCTCACCTCATCCTCTACCTTGACGTGCTCACCACATACCACTCAACCCTCACCACAATCAGTCCTCCAAAATGCCCACCATCCCCGTCTTCCTCTGGATCCTAACCACCCTCCTCCAAATAGGATGGGCCCGGTAAGCCTCACATCCTGCCCAAACCCCAAACACCAATCTAACAACACCAGCTTCCCAAACACGCTTTGCTCCACCATAGGCGGCCATTACTGCACCCACGGCTCCCTCCAAAGTCCAACAATAGTATCCTGCCCCTCACCCACCAGAGTCGAGCTCCGCTCCTGCAATATCGAGCACGCATCCTCCGACCCACTGCTCGCTAACGACCATACTAACCCCTCCAAATTATCCCATATCCTTCCCCAAGGCTACGAAACATGGGCTCTATGTAAAACACCCTCCATCACCTCCCCTCATTCTCCCAGCACTCTAAACAAGATATATAAACAGGTTACGAACCCCCATAGCCGGCGACGCTATCTGTGCCTTCAACGGAACGGGATATATCTGGCGAAGAGTTACCGTCCCGGTTCCTGAGACGGTTATTTGTAACAACATATCAGAAAGCCTTGGTTTGGTTGATGAAGTCCTTGACGAAGGCATGGGTTTGGGATCTGGTTCCATTCATGAGATCACTTCCAGTCCTAGACCTAGTCGTAGTACGAGTTTGAGCCTGAGCCATTCGGTTGCGCATTCGAGCTCGCTGCGGAGATCGGGTACAATGTCTCCCATGCCGACTGTTGCGCCTGTCATTGAGATTGGTGAGACGTGCGGCCGGTTGGACGAAGGCTTTGTCATGGCGGTGGGATTTTGCGGACGTTTCATAGTACTATAGTTCCGGGTTTGATGTCTTTGAGTAAGGGGTCTGATCCTGGGTTGGTGTCTACTATTACAGCGACGCGAGATGCCATGCTTTTGCATGGGACTTCGACTGGAACTTCTGCTATTACGCGGTTGGTTGGTGGGGCGGGAACTATGGGGGGTCCAGAGGTGTTTTGATTGTTGTTGGTGGGACATTTTGGGTTCTTATGTGGGCTTCGTAGGTATATTGGATGGATGGTTGGATGATGGGTTGACTGGCTTATTGGCTACAGTATTGCGGGATGGAGTATGGGAGAAAAGACTTGGTTTATTACAATCTATGCGATACCGATATCTGATTGTAGACTTACATGTCCTTTACAAACCCTTGTTTTGACACACGTCCCTGATCCAACACGATATAGTAATCTGCGTCCTTGATGGCTTCTAATCTGTGTGCAATTGTGATGACTGTAGACTGCTGCATTTCCTCTCTGAGAACTTGCTGGATCTCGAGCGAGCTTTCATGGTCGATGGACGCTGTTGCTTCGTCGAGTATGACAATTGAGCTTCGACGCAAGACTGCCCGTGTGAGGCCGATGAGTTGCCGCTCGCCCTGGCTGAGGTTTCGACCGCCGGCTTCAACATGTGTCTCTAAATTCCAGCCGTGTCTGCCGCATATGCGTTTCAGGACGTCAGCACACTCCTCGTCCGTATACTCACCTGTGGGATCGAGGTTGAGACGGACGCTTCCTGGGAAGAGTACAGGGTCTTGCGCAACAAATGTCACTCTTGTCCGGAGCGCTTGTGTGCTAACCTGTGCGATGTTGAGGCCGTCAACTAGGATACGGCCGGAGTCTGGGCGGATCACGCTGAGAAGCGAGACTGCAAGCGTTGACTTTCCACTTCCAGTTCTGCCGATGACGGCAGTTGTGGATCCACCGGGGATGCGGAGGGAGATATTGTTGAGGGATGGATCCAAGTGAGGAGCATAACGTATCGTTACATCTTCGAAGACAATATCGGAGCGAAACGTCGGCCACGATACTGGGGGAACTATGTCTCCAGGTGCTTCTTGTTCAATGTGTAGTAGCTCGTCGACTCTCTCAACTGAGACAAAATCCATTTGTAGTTGGCCATATTGCTTGCACAATGCGTGGGTTGAGTCTACAAAGTTGTTAGCCGCTATTAGGACAAATGCGGCTAGGCCAGGTGTGACGTTGGTGTATAGTGCGAGGGCCGTGAGGCAGAACGTTGAAAGTGCAGATAGGCCTTCGAAGCGATACATAAGCCAGCTCTGCAGTGACCAGTAAAAGTGGTCCATGCCCTGAAATTTATCCACAACTGCGATCACTCGATCCTGGAAGCGGGATTCCGCGTGGAACGCGCGAACAGTTGTTAGGCCATGCAGGAGCTCGCCGAAGTTAGATATCAATGGGCTAAGAGACACCATTTCCAATCGCCGCAAGCTTTGTGACGTGGGAAGGAACCGCAAGAAAGTAAAGATAAAGGCTGCGGTAAGACCAAACGAAAAAGCTAGAAAGGTTGGTGTAACTGAGGCGATGACAAGAAGAGACGAAACCCATACAATGGCTTGAAATACAATTCGCTGGAACTGTTCGCTAATGTTACCGTCGACAACCCCAATATCAGATGTTAACCGATTCATCAAGCGCCCAATAGGGGTGACGTCGAAGAAACGGAATGTGGCATGGCTGACTCGCACCATGACTTCCTGGAAGAGTGTTTTGCCTGCACTGTAAACTATGACAATCATCATCAGTTGTGAAATTAGGACCGTAAGAGACTGAAATACTGTAATGGCAAAAAAAGCCCAAAGCCATGGCCGGACATCTTCAACTGGCGCGGGGAACTTGTTGAAAGGGTTGTCTGGTTTCCAATTGAGCACCTGTGGCAGGACTAGTTGTTCCCCCAGCCCTCCTGACAAGGTCCTCTTATAGGATGGTGAGAAACCAAGTAATACAAAAGTTTGGTCGCGATTATAGGCCTCGCCCCATTCTTTGAGAAACCAAGATTGTCCGACGGCTGCGAAGCGATACATGGATATGACAATAACAAGCATCACCCAGGACCTGTACTTTCCAGCTCTGATATAGTTCCAGTAGACTCTAGCCTTCACTCCCCATTCAGCCCGGTGCTCCTCTTCGATAAACTTGTCCGGTACCGCAACTTTGTCATCCTGGCCGTCTGCCTCGTCTTGAGTTTCATCTGATGATTCAGATAGGGAGGATTCGTTGGCATCATCAATGTCTAGGGAGGACAGAATGGTTTGCTTATCCTCTATGGTAGCCCTGCCATTTTGGATGTGAACGAATTGATCTGCGATATGGCGAACCAAGGTGGTGCGATGAGTAACAAGAACAACTACGCGGTTTTGCATCAACGGGCCTGAGAAGCATTTGCGGACTATAGTTTCCGCCGTATTGTGATCCAGGGCAGAGAGAGGATCGTCAAGGAATAGGATTCTCGAGGTGCTGTATACTGCCCTTGCAAGGGCCACTCGTGCCTTCTGGCCACCTGACAACCCAATACCATTCTCACCCACAAACGACAGGTCGCCATGTTTGAAGTTGGTAAGATCTGGGAGCAGGGCGCAGGCATCCAAAACTTGCTTATAGCGACGCTCATCGTAAGTGGAGGAAAAAAGAATATTGTCTCGAATGCTCATGCTCTGTAACCAAGGCGTCTGAGAACAATATCCAACCATCTCATTCGGGATGTCAGAGCTACCACTCAATCTATCCAACTCCCCAAGTAAAGCCTGAAGCAGTGCCGTTTTCCCAGCACCTACTTTACCGCAGACGACTGTCAGGCCTTCGGAAACCCTCACATTGATATCAGATAGCACAGGCGATGTTCTACCAGGCCACGCAAAATAACACGAATCTAACACAAGCGGACTGTCAGAATGCGCTGTAACAGCTTGTTTCTCCTTGTCTGGTTCAGCCATAAAATCCACTATACGTTCCATGGCAATAGATGCATTGATCAGCACTGTTATGAGACTAGGGATCTCTCTCAGCCGAGTCTCCAGCATAGTAAACAGCTGCAGGGCCGGAAATATAATGTCGATGCGCAACGGATGGCCTGCCAGTAGTGTATAGGCATACAAGGCCACGACAGGGAATAGACCACTGGCGAACGTGTTCACAAAGCGAATTAACACATTGAACAAACTAGTGATAATACGAATGTTCAACTCCGACTGCCTAGCATCCATAACCTGGCTAAGCCAGTGGTTTTGCCATCCATACCAACGAAGATGGCGAAGGGCCTCAACGAATTGGGACGATATCTGAAGTCTAGTATCTGTCGCCAGTCTGCGCACTCTTTCCCACCGAAGGAGCATACGTGTTATGAACGCATTCAGGACCTGAGCTATCAAGATAGCCGTGATTCCCAGAAAGCACGAGGGCCCAAGCAACTTCCAGACGAGCACTGTGGCGATGATTAGGCCTACAGGTTTATCCACTAGGGTGTCAACTTCCCAAAACCGCTGGGCGACTTCATAGACATCCCCACGCAGCAAATTGAATATTTTCCCCATGGAAGCAGCTGTCTTTGCTGTCCTTTTTTCAGTAGTCTGTCGCAGTGGAAATAGTCCGCAGAGTCTTCTCTGCTTACTACTCGACACCACTTCACTGTCGCTAGTCCCATCTTGCTCGGTGTCATTTGCGCTTCCCTTTTCTTTAATTTGCTGGTCGAACATGTTCTTTCTTGACAATGCTTTCTCATACACCATCATAATCATCTCACCTCTGCTTCGTTCGTAGCAGCGTCTACCATACCAGAGATTCAACACCTGGGACTGCGCCGCGACCAAACGAAGCACTAGTGATAATAAGGCGTAGGTTAGGGCGACACGCTTCGGTGCGTTCGGATCTCTCATCGCTTGAAGAAGCTGCTGTAAGAGAACAGGGGTTGAAAAGTCTTTGTAAACAATTAGCGACAGTGAAAGATAAGAAGAAAGGAAGTCGAACCGCAAAGCATCTGCACCGTAGAGATTCCGGTAATAATAAGGACATCGATGCCATTTGCTTGGAGCAACTTGGAGATAACTGATCCACGGAGTTGGCGGAACTTCTCATGCAATCTGCGATGTTGAAACTCGAAACCTAAGAACCAAATATCATCATCATCTAATTGTCGATTTTTACCGGCCGTCATCATCGGAGCCATCCAAGACACAGTAAGAAATTGCCAGAGACGTAAATTGTCTTCCGGACTGCGAAATTTGCTCGATGACGGTTGTCCCACGACTCCGATGTCAACGCGGGGAAGCGAAGGCTCCCGGAATGGCATTGACAGAATAGTGGCACACCCTACAGCTGCAGCACCAGCTACCATGTAATGAGCATAAACCCTCGACACCGCATAAGCGTCACGGTTTAATATGAAGGCCATTTCCACTGCGAATGCCGCAGTGAAGAAAGCCAGAATGGACACTGGACAGGATCTTGGGCGCTCTGTAGAGATCAGAACGGCCACGACCGCCTATTATCGCTTAGTCTACGCTGCGCGAAGGGACGGTCATGACTTACCCATGATATGAGAGACACTGCATTACTGAGCATATATCCATGGGGCACTACTTTTGCGAGTTCACCTGCTAACCCAATTGCGGAGATAGCAAGCAGGATTACCACCCACCCGGTCCTTTGCCTTGGTCTGTCTGATGGCAGTTCCGGACATGGCGGCTCTTCTGCAATAAAAGCCCTCATCCATTTTGGGCTCTGAACAAAAGAAACACGGCTAAGTGCATGACTTAATCCAATGATTAAGGCTATTACGCCTAGGACGATAGAGGAGTACCCCATGGCGCATGGCGACAGCCGAGCATTGGCCGAGTCCTATGAAAGGGTTAGCAAAGGCGAGTGTTTGACCACTGAGTGCGCAAATACCCATATTGAATGGCAAGACGAAAGCGCGTCATCTTCTTGATTCAAACGCATTGGGATTGCTTAAGTTGAGCATTCAGATGGTAGTCCATCGGAGGGGATGGACAGCAATGAGTGTAAAGCGGTGACCAAGCGTCCCCTCTCTTGTCTCCGACGAAAGTGGTAATTTGACTGCCTGGGCGACCGGGTTAGTACTTAATGCCTGAGGCATCATTTACATTAACTAAAGTGGGTTAAATTAAGGTTCCCCGCCTCGTGCCCCGACTGGAGAATATTTTGATTCTTGTTTCTACAGGCAATGAATAGGCAAGCAATTCTGATACCCTCATAATAGTGAATTGTTCTTCATCATTCTGTAGATATTATCTCGCTATTGTTAGGCAGCCAGCGACGCACTAAGATACCAGCCACTTAGGCCTCCCTGAAGACTCGATGGAACTTGTCGTGCTTCCCATATCCATTCAGTCAAAAGATTATTTACTAAAATCGTTGTTATAGGTCGTGACGAATGTCTTCTGAGCGAGCTGGGTTCTCTGAACAGCTAATACTCTCAGCAGAGCTCAGATCAAGATTAGCATTGCCAGGGGAATCGATAGTGCGTAATTCGGTCAGACAATTCGTGTCCCTACATCATTTATCAGCCCAAAAAA